>NC_089581.1:101600664-101891600 GCF_019320115.1 Miscanthus floridulus
AAGCACGAAAAGATTCTTGATTGAAAGGAGTGAAGTTATTGTTACTCAGGACTGGGGAACCTTTTGTGTGTCTGCAAGCAGCTGTCTTCTCTACTATTTGATGAGTTTTTTTTTTTTTTTTTTTTTTTTTTTTTTTTTTTTTTTTTTTTTATCGAACACGCAGGAGAGCTGCGTATCATTATATTAGTAGAAGAAAAGAAATAGTCTTACAGAGACTGAAACCCACAAACACCCACACACACCCACTAGACCATAGAAGCTAAATCACCGGAAAAGAGTTACAAGGACGACCACGAACCCCCCCACCCCTTGCAGAAACCTAAGTTGCAGTTCGGGCAGAGATTAGGGAAATCCCCTTAGCCCCTGCCACACTCCACCAAGCAGCCTCCTCCTTGGCCAGGTACAGGACCGAGTTAACATTTGGGACTGCTCCATTGAAAAGACAGTCATTTCTGTGCCGCCAAATGCTCCAGGCTCCTAGGATGACCAGAGAATTCAGACCCCTTCTTAGATCACCCTGAACAGCACCATCAATCTTTCTCCACCAATCATCAAAATTCTGGTCAGCAGGTGTTGGAGCAAGGGTTGCAGCACCAAAATGAGAGAGGAAGGAGAACCAAAATATTCTTGAAAAAACACAGCCTACAAGAAGGTGATGAAGATCTTCCTCAAGCTGGTCACACAGGACACACATTTCTGGATGAGGGAGGCCCCTCTTTGCTAACCTGTCTGCAGTCCAGCACCTGTTATGGGCCACTAACCACATAAAAAATCTGCATTTTGGGGGCGCCCAAGTTTTCCAAGTTCTCTCAAAGGGTTCAAAAGAGATGGCTCCATAAAACAGGGCGTTGTAGGCGCTCTTTGCTGTGTACTGGCCTGAAGAGGAAAGCCTCCATAAATGTCTGTCAGGGATGCTCTCATTCAGCTCCACCCTAGATAAAAGATCCCAGAGATGGATATACTGAGATAGAGCAGCCGCACCATTGTCTCCCTGTAAGTCCTCTATCCACCTATTCTCAGGAAGGGCCTCACTAATAGTACGTTTACTCAATCGCCTTTTAGGAACCAGAGCAAAAACAAGAGGAGCAATCTCCTGGATTCCCTGATCATCCAGCCATTTGTCCTTCCAGAACAGGGTATTAGCCCCACTTCCCACTTTTATACGAACTGCGACCGAGATGAGCCCAGCGACCTCCTTACTGACCTGGACTGACAGATTTGCCCAAGGTTTGTTTGGTACACTCCGCTGCAGCCAAGGCCATCTTGCTTTCAAGGCAATCCCCAATGTTTTGAGATCAGTTATTCCCAGCCCGCCTAATTCCCGAGGTCGACAAACCTTGGGCCAGGCAATAAGACAATGACCCCCGTTTGCTTCTTTTCTTCCCATCCATAGGAAGGACCTTCTAATCTTATCGATGGCTTTGAGAGCCCAAGGCGGAAGATCAATTGCCATAGCCACATAGATTAGGATACCTGTAAGCACAAATTGCACCTGAGTCACCCTACCAGGATCGCCCGCTCAGAGGACGACCTGAGGCGTGCCCTGATCGTCAACGTGGTGGGGCAGCCTATGGTGGGCAGAGCGGAGCTCATCTGTGCTACAATTGCTCTCAGGTTCGAGATCGATGAAGCTCGGCTTACTTTGCTACCTTTGGGGATGTCTAGCTTCCTGTTGATCTTGCCTGATGAGGAGCTGGCTGCCACCGTCTACAATGGAGGCCGCCCCATCATCACCACCACTGCCCGACTCCATATCATGCGCTGGACAAGGTTTCTTCAAGCGACGGCGGCGGGCCTGTCGGTGGCCGTGGAGGTGGAGCTCCGAGGAATTCCTGCCCATGCTTGGGACCTAGCCACCGCTGAGGTCCTGCTTGACGAGCTCTGCTGGATTGAAGGGGGGCATCCGACCAATGAAAATCGTCGCGACTTGTTCCTGCTGAAGGCGTGGTGCTCCGATCCCGCCCGTCTCCCCTCTGAGATGGTGCTTGAGATTTGATGAGCTCCGCTACAATTTGACGAGCACAAATTGCACCTGAGTCACCCTACCAGCACGTGTCATCAATTGCCATAGCCACTATTTGATGAGTGATTTACACTTTATGGCTTATGGCATGCAATTGATGTTTTCTCTCCTGAATCATCTTTTTGCTATCCTAGCTTCTATTTCTAATAAAGGTCATTCTGATCTGCACCATTGGATTGGGTTGCTTTATAATGTAGACTGGCTAGGTTTGGTATCCATGTAATCATAAGAAATTTAGATGGGGAGACAATATTTACGGCTGTATGCTTTATCCCATCAGCTATCTGGTTTATAAAAGAGAGTTATGGGCATCATGGACCAATCCAGTTACACCACATGGACAAAGACATACCATGGGCTTGTTTGGTTCTCGCCCTGGGAAACACGCCTCAGCCGTAGCAAAATCAGGTGTTCAATTGCGATCACCTGGGGTTAGATCAACCTGTCTGGCGTGGCCACCCAAGCGAGGGCATCAACCTACATGCATATACTGCACTCAATAGTGACGAATTTTTAGTTTACATTTCAAGATCGTGATGCAAATTTCTGAACCATGTGACTTTAATGCGTGCATGTGATGGCATAGTAGATGAACCATTTCTCTAGCATAACACTATCATGCTTGCTGGTGTAACATGCCTGACTTTTGGTTTGCAGTGTAATTCTCTCTATCTTGGATCCGCACATGCCTCTTCCTCCTGACATAGACCTCTGCAAAAGTTCAGTGCATGAGATTGATAATGTGCCTTTGGCTGTTTTGGATAATCGTGCACCGCAGCCATGCAACCCAGAAAATATTGATGGGCGAGATGCATCTGAAACAACTGTTCGGCCTGAAAATTTTGAACAGTGCAGTTTTTTGTTTGCTCCTGAAGAATTAAACCAATCTGAGTTGACTAGTCTTTATACCTTGAAAGGAAAAGGCCATGGTGTAGTAACTAAAACAAGTTTGAACCACGACATCCCTGAAGGCAGAAGTAATGAGAAACTATCATCTGACCCTTTCCTGCTAGATAATATTGTTGCAGCTGATTATTTTGATGCACAGGCTGATTATCAACAGCTGGAAAACTACGAGGACTGTGAGTTAAGAGCTCAAGAATTTCATCGCATAGCACTGAACCTATGCATGCAACAAGAACCAACATTAGAAGGGCATAATGCGGGAATTGATGCTTTTCTATTAGCAGCAGAATGTTACGTTAATCCATTTTTTCTACTGGAATTCCAGTCTAATTTAGAGCGTCTGGACAATATTGAACGTATTCATTCAGAGTTGATGCAAGGGAATGCTTCCTTTGCGTTGAAAAATTTGCACTTCAAAGATTTAGATCAGAAAACAATCTATAATTTGGAGAAGAAGTGGGATAGATTTGTCATAGATTTACTCCTACAAGCTGCCAGATTCGACTCTCAATATCAGGGAAAGATACCTGAAGGGGAACCATATCCAAATATTGCTGAAGATGGCAAGCGATCTGTAGAAATCTCACCTGAAGCTCTTCAGTTTGCTGATGCTATAACTTTGGTCAGAAAGAACCAGGCTATGCTGTGCCACTTTATTATGAAGCAATTCCAAAGGAAAGGACACTTGTGTAGTGAAATTCTCCTCCAGAGCTTGTTGTTCCTGTTGCACTCAGCAACTGATCTGTTTTGTCCACCAGAGAATGTAATTGATATAATTTTGAAGTCTGCTGAAAGCCTCAATGCCCAGCTTGCATGTCTTTACAGTTTTGTTAATGCGGGGAATAAGAATTTGGATAGGGTAAAAATACATGGTCTAAGAAGACGTTGGACCCTTCTCCAGAAACTGGTTCTGGCTTCATCAGGCAGTGATAACACTAGAGAACTTGCCAGAAATAAAAGAGATGGTTTCCGTTTTAGAAGTTTAGTCCCTCCATCAACATGGATACAGAAGATATCTGATTTCTCCATGTTTTCTAGCCCCCTCCCTCGATATCTCGGATGGATGGCAGTGTCTCGCTATGCCAAGGAATATTTAAATGAGAAACAGTTTCTTGCTTCTGATTTCTCACAGCTTACATCTTTGTTATCAATTTACATGGATGAACTTTGTTTGATGGATGGAGTTGCAACTTCGAAAGTCATTTCTGCAAAAGGTGAACAATTTAATTGTACGCACTTGTTCCTTAAGAAGGAAACTACTCTGTCAGACCAACCAAGCATGACCAAACAGTTTAAAATCTTACTTCCGGAGCTACATTTCTTCTTTCCAAGCATGGGCAAATTGTTTAATGCATTTGGGGAGAGCATCTTGGAGGCTGTTGGGCTACAGTTAAAATGTCTGCCCAACAGTGCAGTACCAGATGTTCTTTGTTGGTTTTCTGAGTTGTGCTTGTGGCCTTATCTTGAACGCATTAAGGAGCATCTTATAATCGCAAACAGAGTTAGTTATATAAGAGGAAATATTGCTGCTAATGCAAAAGCAGTTGTCTTCTACCTACTTGAGTCTATTGTTACCGAGCACCTGGAGGCCGTTATTCCTGAAATGCCCAGGATAGTGCACATTCTTTTGTCTCTCTGTAGAGCTTCTTATACTGATGTGGCCTTCCTCAAGTCTGTGCTATGTCTAATGAAGCCACTCATCACCTACTTCTTAAGGAAGGGAACTAATGATACAAAAGTACTGGGCCATATAAAGGAGGGCAGCAATTTTGAGTTGCTTTGTTTTGAAGAATTGTTTGACATTGTTCGCTGTGGTAAAGATTCGGTGGATACAGCTGAAGATAAGATTCAGGCACCCTTGCTTATCTTCATTCTGGGATCAATGTTTCCTGATTTCTCATTTGAGAGAAGGATTGAAATGTTAGGCTCCTTGTTAGTATGGATTGATTGCATCAGTAACGATCCATCATCATTGTTATGCAGCTATCTTCAAGGTTTCCAGACACTTCTAGATGGTTATGAAGCTTTACTGATTCAAAATATTGAACTACTTGGTGTCAGCATCCTTTCTGCGACAAGCCAGTCCATAGAACCTGCTGATTCCTTAGGCGTTGATGGCACTGTGCTACTAGAGAAGAATGCACAAGATAGTGAAGAAGAAGCACCAATGAAATCCACAGCATATTGTGAGAATGATGGAAGTCATAAGGGTCTTTATAATCTGCATCCTAATAGTATCATAGAATTTTGTGGCGCCCTGGAGAAGTTTATTTTGTACCTTACTTCATATATTGAGGATAGTTGGAAATGGCACCATCAGTTGGCCTCTAGGATCTCTTTGTCTATGGCAAAGTGTTTGTTGTTTGCAAAATTTTTGAAGTCCATAGTGCAAGAAGACACAATATCTAGTAGCAGTGAGCAAGATGCTGCTGTGAAAATTTCCTGTGAGCTTGCACAAAAGCATTGGCAAAGTGCTCTTGAAGGTCTAGGAGATATCATTTTGGTAAATCAGGAAACACAGTTCTGGCAGGTGGCATCAGCTATGCTCGATTATATAATGGGGATACCAAACGTCCTTGCTTGGGGTAATGTTCTTAATGCCACATGCTCTGCAGTCAAGCACTTCTGCTCCCATGCACCTAGGATATCTTGGAGGCTGCAGACAGATAAGTGGTTGTCATTATTAGTTTCTGGTGGAGTTGAGGGGTTCAAGAACAGTGAGATCTGTTTGATTGATCTTTTCTGTACAATGTTGAATCATTCTGAACCAGAGCAGCGTTCTGTTGCTGTACAGCAGCTTGGGAGGATTATTAACAAAACAAGTTCTACTGAAGCTGATTTGAAATATCCAAACTATGACCAAAATTTCCTCATATCTGGTTCAACAGTAACATCCCTTTTGGTAACTCATACGTGGGACAGAGTAGCAGCATTGGCTCTCCATGACTCTTCTATGCTATTAAGGAATCATGCAATGGCATTGCTTACTGAATATGTGCCTTTTGTTGATAGGAAGCACCTGCAGTCCTTTCTTTCATCCAGTAACGGTATCCTGAATGGTTTGGGACAACTTTCTGGTGTAATTGAAGAGGGCTATTTTACACGAATGTCTTTGCTGTTGTTTTCTAAGGCATGTCTTTATTCTACTCCTGAAGATATCGCTCTGATACCTGAATGTGTTTGGCAGAAGTTGGAAAACATGCAAACATCAACTGGTAAATCTGTGATAATTGAACATTCAGATTTCTGAGCCAACATATGTAAATTCCATTGTATCACCTGCATGATGTTCTGATTGTTCAAACTATTTTTTCTCTCATTATGTACTAGGAGGCTTTGGATATATGGAGAAAAATCTCTGCCGAGCTCTGTGCCAACTAAAAAGTGAATCAGATGCTACAACCGTACTGCGCCCCCCCCCCCCCCCCCCCCCCCCCCCCCCCCCCCTTCTCTCTCCGGTGCTTATGAACCATAACATGTTTACCGAGTACTGACTTTAAATCTCTTCCATTAGGTTGTAAAAGAAGTTCTTTCTGGATGTACTAGTCAACCAGTCAGCCCTGATTTCAAGAGCATCCGTGAATCAATCCTTCAGGTCATAGTGTTCTGAATGATTATTTTTTTTGGTCTTCTCCATCTGTATTGTCGCTTCTGTTTTTACTTTATTGCACAGTTATCCATTTCAGTTCATTACTTGAATTATGTTCTCATTGTTGATTGTGCCTGCATATCAGACTCATTTTATATTTCGTTGACAGTTTCAATCTTTGTAATAACTGCACTTAGACTAAGTGCGCCACAAAAATCACTAGTGTTTGGAAGTTTTTGTCATCTTTGTTCAAAGAAAATTCTTTCTAGCATAAGAAAACACTGGCATGCTTGTATCTTGGTTCAAATTGATATTATATCTCTGGCATGCTTAATGAAATGGAATGCAGCTCTCTTGCGTTGTTCAAGGAAAAAAAGAAAGTTGCTGAAATCATATGGTGCTAATTTTATGCTTTAATTGGGACTGGGCTATCTAAACTTTCCATACTCATCTCGATAGGTGATGTCCTCTTTGAGTTCTATTGAAGCATACTTTGAGTTCTTCTCAGCCAGATCTGCGCAAGAACATGAGGTGAGAAGTGCAACAGCCCTTGTCTTTCTGGCATCTTGTTTTGGATATCTTATTCAGAGTCCTAACACTTGATTAAATTTGACACCAAGGAACTTGAAGAAGCTGAGATTGAATTGGAGCTTATTGAAAAAGAGAAATCAGTTCATAATTTTGTTGGGCATACCAATGATACTGTGGTGCTTGCTATGCCATCATGTAAGCTCAATTACTTTCCGGGCTATTGTTGTCAATGCTACATTTTTGTATTTACATGTCTTGCGTAATTTTGTTTACAGACCACAATGATGGTAGTGAGGTTAATAAACGGCTCCAGCAAATCCGGGAAAATATTAGGTCCCTGTAAGTTTGCATATTGTGATGGTCCTTCAAATTTACTATTGTTCATTTTTTATGAAATTCTCGCCGTAACAAGTTTGCTGTTGTATGTCGATCCAAGATATCCTTGTTCTCACATTAATTTACTTTGGATTCTAGAATCATATTGAACTGTTAATATTCGTTTGGGGTATGTTTTAATTTGACAGGGAAAGGTCTAGGCTCAAAGAGGAAATTACAGCACGCAGGCAAAAGAAACTGCTTATAAGACATGCTCGTGAAAAGTACTTAGAAGTGACAAGCTCTAGGGAAATGGAGCTTATGCAAGAGCTCGACAGGTCTGATGCGCTGCTCTTTTCTTTGACATGTCAGAAACAATAGAGTTGTTTATCCCTATTTCTTTGTTGTATGTCTTTGTAGGGAAAGAGCTCTCGAGATGGAACGTGAAGTAGAAAGACAGCGACAACTGGATATTGAGCGTGCAAAGTCTAGGGAACTGCAATTCAACATTGATTTGGAAAAAGAGAAACAAACTCAGGTACAAGGCAATTTATTCTTTCAAATTGACATAATCTGTTAGTTTTGGAAAATATATTGTTTTGCAATGAATCCTCCATGCATCCCTATTCCTCCATGCATCCTCTATTTGCTAGGATTTGCTTTCAAGTGACTTTTCCTGTGAAACAGCATTGAAAGTTTGAGTCACTTTCTTGTTTATGCCATATATATATGTTTATTATGCGCAAATTCTTGCTTGAGTTATGATTCCTAGAACCTGTGTTTGCATAGTATGTCCTCAGTGACAGTGACTCAAAGTATGATACGTCCGTATGGTATTTACTATACCAGTCTGCATGGCCTTTTATTTTTGTTTTCTTATTATTACTGTGTTGATCTTTAGAGAGAGCTTCAACGTGAACTGGAGCAAGTCGAGTTGGGGCGGTCATCAAGGCGTGAGTTCTCTGCCAATCCCAACAGGTGTAGTCTGTGTAGTATGGTTAGACCGTATTACTTTGGTCCCCTCTATTCAGATACTGCGTTTACCATTGGTGTGATAAGCCTAGCCATTTGCAACATTGTTGTAATCACCTCCGTGAGTTGCTCATTCTGCAGCCGCTCCAGGGAGAGGTACCGTGAAAGGGATGGCGGCAGAGCACAGCAGGAGGCGGGGAGCTTGAGGTCGAGCAGCCGAGGCCAAGAGGGGGGCTCTGCTCAGGCGTCCGCCCCTGCCAGGGCCCCCACCGTCATGCTCGCCGGATCAAGAACGTTCTCAGGGGGCAACCTTCCGACGATTCTGCAGCCTCGCGAGCGCTCTGCCGACGAGGACAACGCCTGGGCCGAGGACGCCAGCAGCAACGGAGATCCTGAGCTGGATGGCGTGAGGCCGCATGGGCCACGAGGCAGCAGCAAGCCATCCTCGAGGCAGGTTGCGGAGCGGAGGGAGCGGGATGGCGGCACTGCTGCCGGCACGGGCAGGAGAGAAGGGAAATGGGAGAGGAAGCAGCACCCGTGACTAAAAAAAATTTTGTCCAACAAATAGGCACGCTAAATAGCATGCGTTTGGCTGTTGATGTTGTCCACATAGAGTAGCCATTGCACTAGTCTATTTGCTATTGCCTTCTTGTGTCTAACGGAGGCTTCCTCAATTGCATTGTGTCGTATGGACACTGGAGCAGGTCAGGTGGCTGCTCACTCAGTCAACAGAATCGTGCATTGATCCTACTATCAAACAGCTGGCTGCTCAGTCAACAGTAGCCTCACACTCCTTGGATCCCCTCCGAGGAGCTCCATCGCCCACGCGGTTCGTTTGCTCCGGCGGCTCCAGCAGGCTGAGCACCAGCAGCCCGCTGTACATCGTGGCATTGCTGCGGCCCCTACGCACGCAGGGGAGCCGATGCAGATACGTTTGGGACCTCACCCGAGCAGGTGTAGATTTGGGCACAGGCTGGCGCGGATGCGTGCAGCAGCGAGTATTCCCAAGAGGGAATCGCATGGGAGCTCCATCGTCGGTGCCAAGGCCGCAACCAGGCGAGCACACGGTCGTCAATGCCGCTCGTCTGTCACCGCGCGTTATTAACTGCGCTGTTACGCACGCTGGTCCTGCGGCGCTCGATGGAGCTCCGGCGTAGGCTGTGGATCCAGTTCACCACGCGCCCACGCGTTGACGGTTGACCATATGCAGCCCCCTTTTTTTTTTAATGTCACCGGAGGATTACTCAATATATATTGATATTACCCTCCAAACGGCTCGTTTTATGCTTTACAAACATTTAGAGGAAAAAACAACAACAGTAAGGCACCCCAACACCAGGGCAAAAAGTGGCATAACCACAAATACACCAGCGAAATGCAAAGACTATCACACCAATTCACAGGAGCTCTTCAACGATGCCTCCAAGAAGGTGAATGACGCCAACATGTAATCATCGTCAGCCAAGCAGAAACTTGCAAGGCTTTCGCCCGAGCCGTGTGCCCGAGGGGTAACTGCATTGATCGGACCAATCTAGGAGAAGCAGCAACAATAGTTTCTTCAGCGACACCTAAGAAGGAAATTCTCGCTAGCCCAGACTGATCTGAGCTGAGCTTTCACCCAGAACCTTTGATGGTTCTCCCATTGACCTGCCCACAACAGAGGGAGGTACACACTAGCAAGCGCCCACGCCTGGATGGAGGAGGGGATGTCGGCCGCCGCCACACGCGTGGAGCCACTTCTAGACTCGCCTGCGATAGTGGGAGGTGTGCACCGACATGCTTCCATGCCTGGATGGAGGGGGGTGCTGACCGCCGCCACACCACGCAGAGCCATTCACGAACTCGTCCGCGACCGTGGGAGGCGCGCACCGGCAAGCGTCCACGCCTGGACGGAGTGGGGGTGCCGGCCACAGCAACATGACACGTACCCGTTCCCGAACTCTCCTGCGACGGTGGGAGGCACGTACCGGCAAGCGTCCATGTCTAGACAGAAGGGAGTGCCGGCCATCGCCATCCACGCGGAGCCATTCCCAGACTCGCCCGTGATGGTGGGAGGCACGCACCGGCAAGCGACGGGGGTGCCGGCCGCCGCCACACCATGCAAAGCCGTTCCCGGACTTGCCCGTGATGGTGGGAGGTGCGTAACGGCAATCGTCGGCGCCTGGATGGAGGGGGAGGTAGCCGCCGCCACACCGTACGGAGCCATTCTCGGACTCGCCCGTGACTGTGGGAACCGCGCACCGACGCCACCAACATGTTACCACCGCGGACACCATCATGGCTGACGCCGTCGCCCTCCTGAAATTGGTAGAGAAGGCCCTCAACGACCGGAAGTCGGCCAGAGAGTGGCATAGAGGGGAGGGCGCCCACGGTCACGCAGCCCTGCCGTCGGGAAGCCTGATGGCTGGCGAGGGGAGAGGTTGGATCTAGAGAAAGATGAGCGGTTGAGTGGATGAGATAAGGATGCTAATTTATATCTCTATATATATTTAATATTAAAGATCCAAATTTCTTTCCACCCATTTTTTCATCGTCTCCCCATAACTACTCGGATAGTGAAGGGACTCATGATCCGGACTCATGATACCTACTCATATGAGTTAGGACTCACATTAGCCATGATGAATACGGAGTCCGATTCTAATGCATATCAGGTCGTGTCAGACATATCTCGTATGTGAACGAGTTAGAACAACTCACATCTAGCGATAATACAGAGTCCTATTCCTATATGCATTGGGTTCCGTTGCAACGCACGAGTACATTTAATGATCTGGTGCCTCCCTAGGACTGTGGACCAGCCTGGCCTGCTCCCCCTCACTGTCCATCTAAAAAAATGAAACGGATCTATTTCTCTTCCTCACCCAATCGCTCGTTTCGCAGTTCTCCTCATCGCCGTAGCCACGATGCCTACACAGACCGTCGAGCCAGCGCTCCCGACAGCCTTCCTCTATATCTGTAACACCCTCGGTGTTACATTATACAGTTTTTGCTAAAACACTGCATGAGCATCATACTTATGTGCAAATGTGGGTAACATAAAGTATAAATCAATGTACGACACTTGAAACGTTCATCCGAAACAAGGATCAAATGTTACGTTTCATGTCGCTTTTATATCGTTTAGTATTCTAAGCGAATTTTTATCGAATAAAATGATGTAGAACATGTATGCGAACTTTAATAAAGTTTGTAGTACGTACTTCGTAGGCGACGATGAAATATGTGCGGTTGAGGACGAGGTTCGTTAGTTAGTATATCAAGTAGGTCGAAATTGGAATTCGATGCGAAACCGTTCGAAGTTTAAGTCATTTCACGTAAGTTGAAAACGGGTCGACGAAGCCACGTTTGGCAATTTTTGTAGAGAGATTGGCTTAAGAAGTAGCATGATGTCGTGGCATAGGTCGATAGCTTTACGTACCCACTGGAGTATAGAAGAAGTTGTTTGGTGTTTGGACCTTTGGGTAGGGTTTTGCGACAGCTTTAAAAAGCGTGCATGTCACCTAATTGAACAGAGTCCGTGCTGGCCACGGTCATCGCCGCTGCTGGCTCGCCCAGCGCGCGCTAAAGCGCCGGCCGCGTCCTCACTGCCGCCCTGTGCAAGCACGTCGCGCGCATGGCCCTTGTGTTGCTGCCTCGGTCGCCTACCACCACGCGATGGCATGCGGTTTACATTGCCATGGCTGTCGCGCTGCGTCCGGGACACCGCCCGCGCCCTGCCCTGCACTGGCCAGACGTGCGTCGGGTCCCGCGCTGCTGCTCGGGCGGACGTATCTGCCCGGCACTCGCACGCACGCACGCAAGCGCACTACGCCAGGGCCCTGGCGGCTCTGCCGCGCTGTCACGTCGCGCGGTACCCTGGCCGCGCTACGCGCCATCCATCGCCACGCTCGGCACTGCTCCCGTTGACTCACCACGGCTGCACGCGCGTGGGACGGTCGCCTGCTCCACCATCACTTCGACGTCACATTGCGTTATTGCTTCCCTTGTCCGACACCGTCCGCTGTGACGTAGCACCGAGCTTCGCTGGCTTGCGGGTTCGGCCGTGCGGACAGCCGCCTGGAGCACGCCTCGCTGTTCCCATCGTTTGTGTGCACTTGTACTTTGCGTTGATGGCCATGACTGTGCCGAGCCAAGCCGTGCCAAAACCCCCTGTCTCTGCTGTCGCCATGGCCGGCGGGACCATTTCCTTCGATTCGCCGTGGTGACGGTACCATGATTCAATTAGTCATGCCCTTAGCTCCGCTAGGCAGCCGGCCACCCAACCGACCCCACCGCGCTGCATGTACCGCCGCATAGTGCCTCAATTCATAATCACCGCTCCGCCGGGTCCTTAAGACCGGACGGGTGTGCACCGACGACAAGCCACCTATTCAAAGCACCCCATGGTGATTCCTTGCACCACAGGCCTCGTCTTCCCCTCCTAAGTACACTGCGCACCTCGACCGTAATGCTACCATAGCCCCGCTTTCCCTGACGCGGCCGTGCCATCATCGTGCGCTGCCGTACCACCCCATGCGCACGTGGCCAGCTCAGCTCAGGCTATCTCCGAACAAATCACCGCCTCAAAGGGTTCCGTGGTGAGTCACTAGAGCTCACTAGCTACCTATTTTGCCCTGGCCTTGGTGACGTTCACTGGAACGGCACCGCCGTGACTGCAGGACCTCCGCCGCCATGGCTAGACCATGCTATTACATTTGGGCTCGTGTTTTCTTCGCCCAGCATGCCGCATTCGCTCCTAGGTAAGGGTTGGCTCGATTGTTGGGAAGGGGAAGACCTGCTGTGGCCGGCGTATGTCGTCGGTGCCAGCGCCGTCCTGCCGGAGCATGTGCGCGGGTGTCGAGGATGTAGTTGTTGTGAAGATAGAATATTCCAAGGGCGTAACCATAAAACCATAGACTAGCGGAATAGTGCCTTAGAGCTCGTAGGGAATATAGAGTAGTCCAGGGGCGTTTCTACAATTTTACCAGCGCGCGCAGATCCTTCCCCGCCGTGGGCCATCGTCCGGCTAGGCCGCGCGAGTTGGGCCACGAGTTAGAAATTAGTTTCTTCAATTTCTAGTAAAGTACAAATGCTTATTTAATTTAGTTATGAGCTGAACTTTAATAAATTGTAGTAAATTCTGTAGATGTCCAAAAATAGTGAAACCAAGTTTGTTAAGTTCGCAAAATTACCATCTACATGTTAGTGTAGTTAGATTACAGTTAGCCGTGACAATGGTAGGTTCATAAATTCAAACTAGATGGCTTAGTATTATGTAGATTAATATTTGTGGGAATATTTGGGGAAGATTGGTGATAGCTATAGATATAAAAATTTTTATAGTAGGCTCACTAGGTTGGTAGGTACTTGCTGTAAATTTTGTAGCCCTAGGGTAGATTAATAAGTAGAGTAGCTATTATCCTTGCTTTATTGTATATAGCGTAAATCAACATTAGGAGTAAGGATAGTTGTAGTTGCTATAATGATGAATGTCATACTTCAGACTTGTTGATAGCAATAGATAACTTAATACTGTGGTCGGTAGCACTAGCGTAGTAGTTAGACATAGGTACTTTATTTTAAGAGTTGCTATTGCTAGATTACTAAGTATTGCATCATCATTTCATGCATGTAGATCACGAGCTGGTAGAATTCATGCCCGTCAACGAACTGGAGTACGACGAGGTCATTGAGGAGTATGAGGAGGAGATCCTCGTGCAGGAGGGAGCCCCAGAGCCTGTTGGTCCTGACCTTACTGACCCACCGCCTGCCCAAGGCAAGCCCCGGTGCATAACCCCTATTTTAATGATCACTGAATATATATATGTGATATGTATTTAAGTTACATGCATTTTATGGAAACTACATGCATAAATATATCTACCCATGAGTCCTACTAGTACAGGTCGAGTAGCTGCTATGCTCAGGATATCGGTAGCGTGAGTAACCTGGTGTTACTTGCAAGTAGGTGATAAATATGATTGCTCATGATAAAATGGTAAAGGTAAATGGTGACCGGGCAGGGATATGGTTTGGGTATTGGTGGGTGTAAGGGGTTGTGTCCTGTGGCCAACAGGGCATAGCTCGGTTACACTTTTTCCCTATCTGTGTCGATTAAGGACCGGCCGTTGCATATGACTCTAGGCAAGTCACAGATTTATTGTCCCAAACGCATACTTGGGTATGGGTGCAGGGAAGACTTGTTGCTCTCTTATCGCGGATCCGGCTCTTTCCGGACCGACTGATTGGAGATGGAGATGGTGGAGGTCCTTGCACCACACTGAGTCTGGGACTCAGGAGTGGGGGCTTGGAGTCCAAGTTTGGACGGGGACCTAGACACCTAGGATAGGAGAGTGATGGGTTAGTCCTACTTGTGCCTAGGGTACAAGTGGGGCGTGTGTTTTCGGGGCACCCAGCTGGGTACATTGATTCGCGAATCACTGGGAAATTTGGTACGGCTTGTCTGCGGTTTAGCACTATAGTAAGAACTAAAAGTTAAAAGGAGAAGAAATGGAACTGATTGCTCAACTCTTGCTTGAAAGTAGAACAGGGGCTTATATGGACTGGCTAGATGATAACTTAATCTGACTGATAATAATATATAAATAAGGACTCACTATTAGTATTGCTTTCTGCCAAAAGAAACCAGCAAACCATAAAGATTATCATATTCCTTGGAGTCAGAAAATTATTCCCACTAGTCAGATAAGTCTTGCGAGTACATTGTGTACTTAGGGTTTATTTACCCCTGTTGCAGGTGATGCTTGAGAAGTACCTTTGTGTGAAGGATTCTTCTGGTGGGCTCAGACGGAATCCTCGCTCCTATCACTAGATGTTTATTTAAATTCTGCTGTTTATCATTCCGCACTCTAACATTTGGTAATATAATAATGTACTTTTAAGAATCTCTGATGTATGAAATGGACTTGTATTGTAACTCATTCTCATTATTAGATCCTTGGGAAAAATATGGATCTTTTGGGTTCTTCCTTGGGGTGTGCCCGATAGATACCGCTTGTGGTAGCCTATTTTTGGGGTGCTTAGTATCTGGTGGGAGATGAGCACCTCTGTAAGCGTGCTATTTTGGGCGGTTCTACCACAGTTGGTATCAGAGCCAATAATGGTTACGAGTTCATCACCCTTTTTCAAAACTTAAAAATTTGACCAACAAAAGTTTTGCGAAAAGTAGGATATGATTAGATTAGGTAAATAAGTATAAGCCAGCAATATGGTCTATCTAGGATAGCAGCACTGGTTTTATCTAATCAGTTTTCTATAGGTACACTGACTTACGTTGCGTAAGAAAGCGCTTAGTATATGGAAAGTGAGTGTGCGATGTGCCGGAAATTTAACGAATGCCGCTATATTCCGGCTTGAGTGAGCGCATAGGCCGAAGCATGCATCATAATAATAGCATCTTACTCAAACTAAAATCCCCCTTCATGTATAATTGAGTTAGTAAATTGATAGGACTAACTAAATGAATGCTTTAATAAATGTGCTGTCATTTCTCTAATCCCTTGATTCTGATCGGGAGGGTGTTCTAATGGATGGTTCATATCTCTTACAGATGAATCTAAGGTCTAGACGTGGGAGCACCAGCGCAGGGGCGACTCATGGTCTTGGCGAGGGCCAAGGCGAGAGTGTCCGGGCCCATGAGCCCAACGAGGAGAGCCATGGGGCTCCACTTTTGGCTCCTCCTCCACCACCGCCGCCTCCGATGACTCACGCTGAGATGATGGCGGAGCTGTTGGTTGCTCGCCATGAGTCAGCCCGTGCCATGGAGATCATGGCACAAGCTGTCACGGGCCTCGCCCGTGGAGGCCACGGGGGCAACTATGAGAACAGGGGTGGTGCCCGCCTGTCGATGTTTTACCACCGATAGCCTGCCACGGGGGTACCCAGGACAGTTGTTCGGGCTTCAGCGAATAGTGGAACTCGGCGGTTACGCAAAGAGACTCACGATTTATACTGGTTTGGGCCCTCGACTTGATCGAGTAATAACCTTACGTCTAGTTTGGCGTTTAGCCTGTTTGCGTCGTATTGCTTTGAGTATTGGGTGTGTTCAGTTTTTTACAGGGGATATCCTCACTAGCCCTTTATAGTCTAGGTGTTGAGAGGAGTTGTTTGTGTTCTACTCGGATACAAGGTCAGAGTCCTAAGCTATGCTTCGGGCGCCTTTCCTTGTATAGTCCGAATTGGAGTTTTGGTCTTGCACGTTGCTTTGCTCCGTGCTCTTCTTGGCGATTAGGCTGTGGGCCTTGTTACCAAGGCCCACTTCCCTATAGTACGGTCTATGGGGGCCTGTAGGGTTCCCCATCGACAAGCCCCCGAGCATTTCATGATTGAGCTTCAAGGGCTGAGTTGTTGTAGACTTGATCCGGGTTCTTCTTGAAGTGAAATCTTGAGATGGTCTTCTTTGATTCTTCTTCTGACTGATGTGCACTTTTGCTGAAAAAAGTGCACTCAGTGAGTGCAGCCCCTAAGCCTCTGGCTATTTGGCACAAAAAGCTAGAGGGTCTTTCTGTCTTGATGTCCTCCGAGTTCTTTTCCTTTGAGTGCAGCGAGTGCAATTTTGCAAAAAAATTGCACTCATTGAGTGTAGCCCCCGAGCCTCTTGTTTTTTGGTACAAAAAAAGCTAGAGGGTCAAAAAAATAAAAATGTGCTTTCCTGTGGTGGGTACTTGTAGCCCCTGAGCCTTCTCCGGGTTCTTTTCTATTGAGAAGAAGCCGGTAGAAGGTTCTTGATTTGTACTCCTTTGGTCTTTGTCGTTTGCTAGTCTTGGTTTGGAGGTAACTATATCAGTGTGCTTGTCCAGAACGTGGTTATCTCCCTGTTCATAACCTAGGATTTGCTTCATCCTCTATAGTTGTGATGTATCTAGGTTGTGTTTATTCTGCTAGTTATATTGAATCTTGGTGCGGAGGGTTGCAACCTCTAATTCCACTGGGTTCTTTGCTGCCACTCTAGAATGATCTCCTTTGCTTTCTTTGAATTTATCAAATCTTGTACTCCATTGTAATCTCAATGTTCTCTGAGTGAAAGAAATCATGAATAAGATGGTTTCTGCTGGAGGCCGAGTTGT
This sequence comes from Miscanthus floridulus, assembly GCF_019320115.1. NCBI lineage: Eukaryota > Viridiplantae > Streptophyta > Magnoliopsida > Poales > Poaceae > Miscanthus > Miscanthus floridulus. The sequence goes on from NC_089581.1 coordinate 101,618,069, forward strand.
CTATTACTGTATCCGAGTTCTTCTCTATATCTACATGCTTTGGTTGTAGTGTAGTATTGTTGCCGACTTGTTGTATCCTTTTTCTGCGTTGCTTCCTTGTGAACGGTTTTGGCATCTAACCGTTGAGATCTGAACAGACCGCAGCTTTCCTTTTCCGTTGTGCATGTCATTGATTGCGGAACGGTAATTTTTGGTGACCGTTTTCACTTGGGTCGCGTGGGCCATGTATTTTTCCCTTTATAAAAATGACTGCCCTGTTACTGTTGCTCCACTTGCCTTTGTGGTGAAAAATTCCTCGATCCTCGTTGCTGAGAAAACCCTAGCATTGCATCCGCCGCCTCAAATCTCTTGCTGCTGCTGCTACTGCATCTGGCCCTTGCTTTCGATTGATGGTGAAGAAGAACAAGGGCAAGGGTGAGTTTGTTGACAAGGAGAAAACTCTTAAGCAAATTGACAATCCTGAGTTCATGGCCATGAGACAGATGCAAAGGCAGTTCCCGAAGCCGTCGACGTAGGAGGTGGAGCTGGATCTGCTTGTTGCGCATGGGCTCATTCAGGAGAAGTTTCTTTCCAATTACTTGCTGCCTGGTGAGCATGTGATTCTGTCCCCTTCTCCCGATCAATCTGTTTTGTTCATTCCTTTTGTGCGAGCGGGGCTCTGTTTTCCCCTATCCGATTTCTTGTTAGAATTTCTTGGATCTTATCAGATTCAGCTTCATCATCTTACCCTGAATAGGGTTCTTTTCCTTTCTGCCTTCGCACATCTTTGTGAAACTTTTATTGGAATCCCGTCTCCTCTTCTCCTTTTTCGTTATTTCTTTCGTATGCGGCCGTCTGATTCTAAAAATCCTCCTTTCTTTGGCTGTTGTCTCCTTCAATCTCATCAGGGACGTAAAGAAACTTTCCCTTCTCTTACTCTTTCTGATTCTATAAGAGATTGGGCCAAGAAGTGGTTCTACATCCCAAAACCGCTCCCTTCTTTTTCTTCCGATCTCTCTCTCACTCTGACTTCTCTTCCTATTTGGAAGGATAAACTTTCTTTGGTTGAGCTCATGGCACTTAAGCCTTTGCTTACTCGAATTAGCCTACTGAAGCAGGCTAGTTTGACTGGCAATGGCATAGTTGCCAGTTTTCTATGTCACCGGGTGCAACCTCTCATGTAGAGGGTGCACTTTGGTTTTGAGTACACTGGTTCCCCAGATCCTTCTTGACTTATTCTGGATGCCGAGTTGTCTGAAGAAATCATCCTTGAACGGTTGGGGAGGATTCTTAGTGGTGTCTTGGTGATGCCCGCCCATGTGGACGAGTATGATGCTGCTCATCCTCCTCCTGAGGTATGCGTATGCCTTCCCGAGTTCTTTTGTATCAGGTCTTTTTGATCTTATACTGATTTTGTCTCTTTTATGCAGAACTATGGCCGGGCTTTTAAGCTCATTGTCCCTACTGCTGCTGCTGATGATGTGGCCAAGGAGGAGGCTGAAGAAGATGAAGATGATGTTGTCGCTGCTGCTGGCAACATGGTTGAAACCATTGTTTCAGGGCCGGTTTCTTCTTCTACCAGGTTGTCTATTGGCTTATTTGAAGGTCAACACTCCTATGTTGAGTATGTTCCTGATCCTCGGACTGCTCGATATATCCTGTTATCTAGGAAGTGGCGGACTGAGGCTGCTTCTAAGCAGTCTTTGCCCAAGAGGCGACGTTCAGCTCGTCAACACCCTCCAACAGGTAATATTATCATAAGTGAGCTTGCACTGAGCCTTTCCTGAGTTGTTTTCCTGGCTTTGTCTTGATTTGACCTACTTTTGTGTATTCATCTGAGTTCTTCTTGTCTTCTGATAGATGGTCAGTCTATCGCTGTTGATGAGGAGTTGACTGATGATGAAGTCCCCCTTAATCTTCGTTCATAAGTTTTTACTTCTCGAGTGCCCTTGTATCTTGTAAGATTTGCTCTGACTGAGTTCTTTTTTCTATAGTCATGCATGGGCTCCTTGTGTCCCAAATGTAACAATTGCTTCTGCTTCTGTCCCAGAGGCCATCCCGATCCCCTCCTTTGGGGTGGTTGGGGATGATTTGTTTTCCGTGCCACTTCCCGACTTCATTTTCTTGGAGGTGGCTGGTGACTTTAAGAAGGTTGTTCTGATTTTGATATCTTATTCTATTTTTGATAGACCCAAGTTCTTTTTCATTGTAGGCCTTCTGAGGATGCCTCATCTTCTCTAGCCCTTGGGCTAAAAAAGCTTTACAAGAATCTGCTATTGGTGAGCTCTTGTTCTGCCTTGCCTTTCCGTCTCTTGTATAATTTATGTATTCTATATCCTTGTAGACTTATAATTCTGCTTTTTATAGCTTCTCCTCCTCGTGTTGCTCCTCTTGAGCCACATGTTGAGGAACAAAATGTTGGGGCCCTGGTGTCCTCTCAGGAGGAGCACTGGGTTATGGATAGTCCCTCGGGCATTTTTGCTGCTGCTCGTCTGCCACTTGGGTCGTCTCTATTGTACTCCCTTGAGGCTGCTGCTCAAGTTGATGCGGCAGTGGGTGAGGGTTCTGATAACTACCCTCCCCCTACTTCTGCTGCTGCTGTTGATCAGCCGTCAGCATCTGGGCCAAGTACTCTTCTGCTAACTCGTTCAGGAGAGGAAATGGCTCAGCTTGGCCGAGTTGAACGGTTGGCCAAGTTGGGTTCTTCTTGGGAAACCTTTTTTGGTGCTTATGGCGCCGAGCTCAAGGTATCCGAGTTCTTTTTTTGACTTTCAATATTGGTTTCTTCTACTTCTATCTCACATATTTTTGTTTTGCAGTCTTTACTTCAAGATCAGGATGTCTTATTTGGTCCTCATGAGGCGCAATTTACTACCATTGCTGAGGCTAATTTGAAAAGAAAGGAAGATGAGCTGGATTAGGCAAAAGTTGTCCTAACTTATGAGAAGGAGCAGCATGCTCTGACGGAGGCCGCCCTTAATGCCAAGGTGCTTGATGCTGAGAAGGCGCATGATACCGCTCAGGCTGAGAATTCTGACTTGAAGGAGAGGCTGGCTGGTAAGTTAATCTTTTGTTGATCGACTGCTTTCCCTTGGTTTTGCTCTTTTTTCTTTTCTGAGTTGTTGATTTGCTTTCTTTCAGCTCTTGCTCGTAATTGGTTGAAAGATAGGGAGGCGATGACTGACACCCTCCGTACTTCACAAAATTAGGCTGAGTCTGTAAGTACCCTTACTGATTCGAAGTTGAAAGAAACCCGAGATATTCTTGCTCAGGCAAAATTGATACGATCTAGCGCTGACCGAGATCTTGTTCAGGCCATAAAATCTGTTTGAGATCTGCAGGCGAAGTTGAAGGCTACCCATGAGCAGTTCCAGGCTCTTTATGCTGCAGTCGCTCCAATCATTACTTCAGTCTGTTGGCGAGAAGACAGAGATATGGGCCTTGGAGGCATAATACCGGTGCTTTCTTCCTGGTTTTATGATTTTGTAAGGGGTGGCTTTCATCGATGCATCAACAATGTGGTTTCATATGTCCAGGTTGTTGCTCCTGATGCCCCTCTTGAGCGGATTACTGAAGCTTCTATAACGGCTGAGTTTTCAAGACAGTGGGAGGAGGCCAAAGTAGAGCTTAGTGGTCTATCAGACCAAATCTTGGAATAGATGAATGTGCTTCCTACTGTGCCTCCAGCTCCTTAGACATTTAGTGTAATGAACTTGTGGTTTCTTGTAATATATACTTGTTTCTGTGAATATGATCAGGCTTTGCCCTGCTTTTGAATCTGTCTTTGACTGCTATGAACAGGCTTTGACCTATCTTTCTTTTACTACATTTGTGTAATTTCTGAGTAGTCCTTCCACTTTGTGTGACTGGTTTTGTCGCTCTTCGGGTAACAATAATCGACTGCATGTTGATATCCGGTTTGTAGAGTTGTTTTTGGCCACCCTTTTGGGCGTGGGATTTGATCATACTACTTTCTTGAGTAGACAACCATCCTTGTAGGGTTGTTTCCTGCCGCTTTTAGGGCGAGTTGGTCGGCCATTCTTGCCAAATTGTATAATTGTTTTGACTGCTCTTGGGCTAAGGCAGTTGGTCATGCTGTTCTTGGAATATGTAGCCAAGTTGACTTTGATCATGCTGCTTGTTGGGCAAAGTTTGTCAATCGTACCGCTCTTGTGGTAGGCTACCGAGTTGTAAATTTGTAGATGCCGCTTGCTGGGTGAAGTAGTCGATCGTATCGCTCTTGAGGTAGGCGACCGAGTTGTTGGAGTGATTGTGCCGCTCTTTGGGCGAAGTAGTCGATTGTACCGCTCTTGGGGTAGGCGACCGAGTTGTTGGAGTGATTGTACCACTCTTGGGGTGAAGTAGTTGATTGTACCGTTCTTGGGGTAGGCGACTGAGTTTTCTTTGTTGATTGTGCCACTTGTTGGGCGAAGTTGTCGATCGTACCGCTCTTGGGGTAGGTGACCGAGTTGTATATTTGTAGATGCCTGCTTGTTGGGCGAGGTAGTCGATCGTACCACTCTTGGTGTAGGCGACCGAGTTGTTTTTGTAGATAGCGCCGCTTGTTGGGTGTAGTAAACGATCATACCAGCTCTTGGGGTAAGCGATCGGACCCATATTAGCACAACCATTTCTGGGTTGGCTGTTTGCAGGGAAAGTAAGCAATCGTACCAGCTCTTGGGGTAAGCGATTGCGCCCGTTTAGCAACAACCGTTTCCGGGTTGAGCTATCTACAGGGCTGCCCCTTTTTCCCCAACTTGAGTACGGGTTGGTTCTGTTCGTTGGACAGGGCTGTCAGTCATACCATGTCTTTTTATGGTAGAGTGACAAATTCTAGCTTGGGTCTCCTTACCCAAGAAGCTATTTGGCCATCGGCCGTCAGTCAAACCATCTCCATATGGTTGAGTGACAAAATTGCCCATGTAGCGCAACCGTTTCTGGATTAGCTGTTAACAGGGATGCCCCTTTTATCCCCAACCTAATTACGGGTTGGTTTGTCGATTCAACAGGGCTTATATCTGAAGTCGTTCTTCTTGAAGAATTTCTGCTTTATTTCTCTTGAAGCTTGAGTATAATATGTTGTACTAATTGTAGAATCTTTTGAGTTGGCTGATATGCCAAGTATTCTTCACTGGTATTTCATCTAGAGTCATCAACTCGTATGTGCCGAGTCCTGTTGCGTTTTTCACGATGAAGGGTCCTTCCCATGGACTGAGTAGTTTGTGTCATCCATCTTTCTTCTGGATTAGTTGTAATACTGAGTCCCCTGGCTTTAGTGATCAAGGCTGAGTACTTTTGTCATAATGTCTTCGTAGTCCTTGCTGATATCTTGCATTTTGGATTATTGCATTGTCTCTTATTTCTTCTATTGAATCAATTTCTAACCACCTTGTTTCTTCGGCTTCGCCTTCTTCGTATTGTTCTATTCTTGGAGATAGCCATATCAAGTCGGCTGGTAGTACTGCTTCTGATTCATAGACCAGAAAGAAAGGTGAGTAGCCGGTGGCTCTACTGATCTGGGTTCTTAAACCCCATACTACTTTTGGTAGTTCGTCGATCCATTTTCCACCATAATCTTTCAAATCTTCATATAATCTTGGTTTTAAGCCTTGTAATATGAGCCCATTTGCTCTTTTGACTTGTCCATTGGCCTATGGGTGTGCTACTGATGCAAAGTCGATTTCTATCCCACAATCTTTTACCCAGTATTGAAATTCTCTTGCTGTAAATGGTGAACCAAGATCCATGATTATTCTGTTGGGCATGTCGAACCTATGCATGATGTCTTGTATGAATTCCACTGCCTTTTCTACACTGTATTTGACCAAAGGTTTATATTCAATCCACTTTATAAATTTGTCGATTGCCACAAATATGTATTCGAAGCCTCCTTTTGTTTTTTTGAGTGGTCCAACTTGATCCAGCCCCCAGCATGAGAACGACCAAGCTGGTGGTATGCATATCAAATTATGAGTGGGCACATGTGATTGTCTGGCAAACATTTGGCAATTCTTGCATGTTTTGATGAGTTCTTCTACATCTTTGAGTGCTGTTGGCCAATAGAACCCGGTTCTAAATGCTTTGCCGACCAGTGTCCTAGAGGCTGCATGATTTCCACAACATCTTGAGTGGATTTCATCCAAGATTTCCTTTCCTTTATCTATTGGAACACATTTAAGCAGTACTCCAGATGATGCTGCTCTTTTGTATAGTTTGTCTCCCACCAGAATGTAGTTTTTGCCTCTTCGTATAACCCAGGTTGCTTCTTCTTTGTCTTCGGTTAGTTTCTTCTCTTTGATAAAATCAATGTATGTTTGTCTCCAATTATTTTGTATGACCATGATCTGTCTTAATTGGTCTGGTTCTTTTGCTTGATCTATTTCCATCGGATCTGTTGTCTCCTTCTCCTTTTCTGTGTTCCCGGGTTGTTTGATAGATGGGGCTGTGAGTTCTTCTACAAATATACCAGGTGGTACTTTTGCTCTATCTGACCCCAGTTTGGCTAGCACATCTGCTGCAACATTGGAATCCCTTAGTACATGATGGATTTCTAGCCCTTGGAAAATTTTCTCCAATTTTCTGACTTCTGCACAGTATGCATCCATATTGTCTTTTGTACAATCCCAATCCTTGTTGACTTGATTGATTACTACAGCTGAATCACCGTAGACAAGTAGCCTTTTGATCTCAAGTGAGCTTGCAACTCTTAGACCATGTATTAATGCTTCATATTCTGCTTCATTGTTAGTTGCCTGCCAAAGTATTTGTAGCACATACTTTAACTATCTCCCTTCTGGTGATATGAATAGCACTCCTGCTCCGGCTCCTCCTAACTTTAGGGAGCCGTCAAAATACATTTTCCAATGATCAAGTATTGGTTCGGGCTCTTTTTGACTGGTTTCTGTCCATTCAGCAATGAAGTCGGATAATGCTTGAGATTTGATTGTTGTTCTTGGTTTGAAGTTTAGGTTGAGAGCACCGAGTTCTACTGCCCATTTTGATATCCGACCTATTGCATCTTTGTTGCATAGAATGTCTTGAAGTGGAAAATTGGTTACCACTGTAATCTTGTGTTCATGGAAATAATGTTTTAGCTTTCTTGATGATATCAACACTGCATAAAGTAGTTTTTGCACGTGTGGGTATCTCACTTTTGATTCTATTAGTACTTCGCTTACGTAATAGACTAGTCTCTGCACTTTGTAAGCGTGTCCGGGTTCTTCTCTCTCAACCACAATTGTTGTGCTGACAACGCTCTTGGTTGCCATAATGTATAGCATCATGTCCTCTTTTCCTTTTGGTGGTGTCATTACTGGTGATGATGCCAGGTATTCTTTTAACTTTTGGAATGCTTCTTCTGCCTCTTCTGTCCATTCAAAATTTCCTGCCTTTTTCAATAATTTGAAAAAAGGTAGCCCTTTTTCTCCTAGTCAGGAGATGAATCTATTGAGTGCTGCCATGCATCTTGTAAGCTTCTGTATGTCTTTAACTTTCTTTAGAGGTTTCATATCCATGATGGCTTTAACCTACTTTGTACTTGCTTCAATTCCTCGGTTGCTGACTAGAAATCCGAGTAGTTGTCCTAATGGGACCCCAAAAACACACTTTGTGGGGTCTAGCTTCCACTGCCATGCTTTTAGATTCTTGAAAGTCTCCTCGAGGTCTTCTATCAATGATCCAGGTTCTTTTGTCTTGATTACCACATCGTCAATGTATGCTTCTACGTTCCTTCCGATTTGATTCCCCAAACAAGTTTGAATTGCTCTTTGATATGTTGCTCCTGCATTCTTTAGCCCAAAAGGCATTGATTTGTAGCAATATGCCCCAAATGGTGTAATGAACGATGTCTTGCTTTTGTCTTCTTCTCTTAGAGATATTTGATGATAGCCTGAATAGCAATCTAGAAAGGATAATAGAGCTGATCCTGCTGTTGAGTCGATGATTTGATCAATCCTTGGTGGAACATATGGATCTTTTGAGCAATGCTTGTTGAGGTCTGTGTAGTCAATGCATATGCGCCATTCTTTTGAATTCTTCTTCTCAACTAGGACCGGGTTGGCAAGCCAATCCAGGTTGATTATTTCTCTGATGAATCCCGTTGCCATGACCTTGGTGATCTCTTTTTTGATTGCTGCTTTTTTGTCTGGAGCGAATCTTCGTAGCTTCTGCTTAACGGGCTTGGACTCTTTGTTCACATCAATTATGTGCTCAGCCAACTTTCTTGGGAACCCTGGCATGTCGGTCGGCATCTAAGCGAAGATATCTTTGTTGTCCCAAAGAAAGTTGGTGAGCGCGAGTTCCTATTTGGGATCGAGATTTACACTGATGATTGTCGTCTTCTCCGGGTCACCAGTCAACAAGTCAATAGTCTTGGTAGTGGCTTCTTTTGGTGGTGCAAAGTTGCTTGGCTTCTTAGCCGGTATTTGAATCTCATCCGGGTTCATTTCGTTGGCTAGTATTGCAATCTCCTTTCCTTCCTTTATGTCTTGTAATCTTTTGGATATTTGTAAAGTTTGTACGTCGCAATCATGTGCTTTCTTTAGATCTCCTTTCAATGATAATATGCCCTTTGTTGTTGGCATCTTGAGTAGTAGGTATGAATAGTGTGGCACTGCCATGTATTTTGTTAAAGCTGGTCTCCCAAGTATTGCGTGGTAGCATGATTCAAAGTCTGCAACTTCGAATTTGATGAATTTCGTCCTATATTTGTCTGGTGTGCCAAAGGTGACTGGTAGGGTTATCTATCTGAGTGGCATAGCTGCTTTGCCGGGTACTATTCCATAGAATGGTGTGCTTGTTGGTGTCATTAGTCTTTCACAATCCAGATTCATCCTTCTGAGAGTATCTGTGAAAATTATGTTGAGCCCAGCTCCTTCGTCGATGAGTACTTTAGTTACTGCCACTCCTATGATAGTTGGACCTAGTACCAACGGGTAGCATCCTATGTTTGATGCACTGGTCCATTGGTCTTCTCTTGTGAAGTGGATGGGGTACTCTAACCAATCTAGATATCTTGGGATGGCTGGCTCAGCTGCCATGATGGCTTTGTGAGCTAGTTTTCTTGCCTTTTGCTTCGTGTGTTAGGAACACCTGAAAATATAACTGCTAATTGGCGTTTGGGTTCTTGATAATCTCCTTCAGCTTTCTTTTCCTCCTTAGATTCTTCTTGCTTTTGCTCCGAGTTGTTTTGATTCCTGTTTTCTCTTTTCATGAATTGTCGCTGAAAAGTGTTGCATTCAACTAACTTGTGTCTGGTTCTTGGGTGTATGTGACATGGCATGTTCTTTATGTTTTCCGGTGCTCTTCCTCGGTAGTTGTTGCTCCGATAGTTGCTATTACTATTGTACCCGCTGTTGTTACTGTTGTTGTTATTGTTGTAGTTGCCATTGTAATTGCCACCGCTGCTGTTGTCATTGTATCTTCTCTTGTTGTCTGTGGTTGCCACCATGTTGTCCTGCCTCGGCCTTTTGTCTTGCTGTCTGTAATCAGGTCTTCTATTTTTTGGGTTGTCCCTAGCAAACCAATGCCGGGTTCTTTCTTCTGATGAAATCAACTTTTCAACAACCCTCTTGAAATCTTCATTTGTTCTTGGGTTCTCATTGAAATAGTCTTTGTATTGCCAGTTTGCTAAGATTCCTTCCGCAAAGGCTTCTATCACTTCTCTGTCGGTAATGTCGTGGACTTGAGCCCTGAATTCTCCGAATCTTCTATAGTATTCCCTTAGACTTTCTCCTCTCCTTTGCCTTACTCCTTTCAACTTGGCTGTGGTCATTGGATGGGTAATAATGCCTGCAAAGTTGTTGCAGAAAGCTTCTTGCAAGTCTTCCCAATATATGATTGATCTTGGCCTCAATTTGTCAAACCATTATAGTGGCATTGCTTCAAGGGCCATTGGGAAAAATAGAGCCTTGATGTCGTCATCTCCTCTGGCTAACTCAATAGATTGGGAATAAACTCTTAGCCATTGTCTTGGTTCTACTTTGCCATCGTACTTAGAATGATTTGCTGGTTTAAATTTGTGTGGTAGCTTCAATGTTTGTAGTCTTCCTGCGAAACAAGGGAATCTGTCGTATGGTTCCGTTCTTCGGTAGTCTGGCGATCTTGCCCTTCTGTAATAAGACCTATCTTCTTTTAACTTAGACTCTCCGTAGTCATCTTCTTTGTCAAATCTTCTTGATATTTCTTGGTAGTGTTGGCTCAATTCTGGTTTGCCTCTTTCTTGTTACTTTGAGTAATGTTCCTACCTTCCATTAACATCGTCACTCTCTACTGGTCCTAGCCTTTGAAAACTTGATTTTTTGGGTGGTTGTTGTCCTTGTGGCTCCTATGGAACTTCTTCACCGGGTTGTTTTTCTGATCCCCCGACTTCTTTCTTCTGATCTTCCTTTGTTTTTCTGTTATTCGTGAGGGTGTGCAACTCCTTTGTTAATTCTTCAATTCTTTCCCTTTTTGTACTTTTTGCGGCTTCTCTTTCCGCCTTCTTTCTGTTGTATTCCGTTAGTTCCACCTTGTACTTATTCTAGATTTGCTTCCTTTGTTTAGCCTTATTCCTTCTTCTAGCCTTCATTTTATTCTTCTTTAGTCTTGCTAGCCTTTGCTCATCATTTTCGTTGCTGTCGCTTTTCTCATCCGGCAAGATGTTGCCTTCTGATTCGTCTAAAGATTTTATATCTAGTATCTGTGGTGGTTCCAAAGGTTGTTCTAACTGCTCCACCATGTATACAGTGTACTTCTTCTGAGCTCTTCTTGTATGGTGCTTCATCCTTCATTTGGTTGAGCTGTCGGTAGTTTCTGAGCTGGATCCGAGTTCTTTTCCCTCTTGATAAGGTAGTTCTTTAATGTACATGCTAGTCTGGGCTTTGCTTGAGGTGAAAGAACCTGGCCAATGCACCACACAGTCTTGTGGGGTAACTGTCATGATCATCCCTTCTTGTGCTCCCTCCAAGAGTATTTTTCTTGCTGAGTTCATCTCGTCATGGGTAAAGTGTTGGTAGATTGATGCCATGTTGCATAGTCCGTATGTTCCTGAGTTCTTTTTGGAGTTGTACGGGTTGTATTCCTTCACGATCGTTGTTGTGTCTTCGAGTCCAATTTGGCTTGGCTCTTTCGCTGTGAAGATTGTCTTGGAATCAGGTTGTATCTCTTTCTTAGAGTCGGTTTCGTATCTGCTTTCTTCTTCATTCCGAGTTGGATCCAAAGTTGAAAGTTTTGTCATCTTCTCGGCGAGTTCATATTCAACTTTGTCGTCGAGTTCTTTTTCTTCTCGGAGACAGGTACGTAGCTTGCCATCACCATCAGCCTCACAGATCTAGGATCCAAAGACAAAGGTTGTTCCCGCCAGAAAAGCCATCTTGAGGTCAAGGTCCGCCGAGCTCTCAAGAAAAAAATTCATCGAAAGCCCCTACCTGGCGTGCTAGCTGTCGATGTTTTACCACCGATAGCCTACCACGGGGGTACCTGGGACAGTTGTTCGGGCTTCGGCGAATAGCGAAACTCGGTGGTTACGCAAAGAGACTCACGATTTATACTGGTTCAAGCCCTCGACTTGATCGAGTAATAACCTTACGTCCAGTTTGGCATTTAGCCTGTTTGTGTCGTATTGCTTTGAGTATTGGGTGTGTTTAGTTTTTTACAGGGGATATCCTCACCAGCCCTTTATAGTCTAGGTGTTGAGAGGAGTTGTTTGTGTTCTACTTGGATACAAGGTCAGAGTCCTAAGCTATGCTTCGGGCGCCTTTCCTTATATAGTCCGAATTGGAGTTTTGGTCTTGCATGTTGCTTTGCTCCGTGCTCTTCTTGGCGATTGGGCTGTGGGCCTTGTTACCAAGGCCCACTTCCCTATAGTACGGTCTATGGGGGGCCTGTAGGGTTCCCCATCGACATCGCCATCCTGAGGGACCATCCTCTTACCAGGACTTCCTCAAGACTCACCCACCCACTTTCACACCGTCGAATGAGCCCCTAGATGCAGAGCACTGGCTTCGCATTCTGGAGCAGAAGTTTCTGCTTCTCAATGTGGCCGATGAGCAGAAGGTGCGCTTTACAGCGCAGTAACTTTTGGGGTCCATAAGTGCATGGTGGGATACCTTCCATGCCATGGAGCAGCCTGATCATCCGGCAACCTGGTAGGAGTTCACCACCACATTCCGAGAGTCCTTTATTCCTACTAGTGTCATCAATCGGAAGGTGACTAAGTTCCTAGAGCTACACTAGGGGAGTATGACAGTGATGGACTATGTGAATAAGTTCAATCACTTGGCTTAGTATGCTGGCATTCATGTGGACACTGACGACAAGAAGAAGGACCGCTTCTTTCGTGATCTCTCTCCCATCCTTCAGGAGAAGCTATACACAGCAAACTATTAGACCTTCGGGGCGCTGATGAACGCCACCATCACCATGGAGGGTTTCTAGCGGGAGTCCCAGGCAGAGTGGAAGAGGAAGCGGGTGGCTACGGGGTCTTCTAGCCACCCTCATGCTCAGAAGGTACAGGTTGTCCAACGGGGTCCTATCAGTCATCAGGCGGGCCTTCGTTCCAGCAACCCCAGTAGACTTCTCAAACTTCCTCCACACAGTACCGTGCACCCCCATAGTAGGTGCAGCCCTAGCAGTCTTAGGGATAGCAGGTCCCACCTCGCTAGGGATTTGGGAACAAGCCTGGTACTTGCTTCAAGTGTGGCAAAGATGGCCACTATGCCCAAGCTTGTCCCCAGAACCAGCCAGCTCTGTCTACTCAACCATTAGTGAACTCCCTGCTTATCAAGAGGACCATAATCAAGAAGAAAGTGCCCAGTAGATCTGGCCAGGTGCATTTCACAGATGCTGAGTAGATTTTGTAGCAGGAGCCGGTGATGGCTGGTATGTTCACCATCGACTCCCATCTAGCTTATGTGTTGTTCGATTCTGGTGCATCACATTCCTTTATAAGCATGGGATTTGTAGAGCGGCACAACTTACCACTTATGGCTATACCTTATGCCTATAAGATCCGTATTGCAGGTTCATAAATGTTCATCAATACCCACATGGATATAGTAAGTTTGGTATTAACCACCCACACTTACCATCTACAGTTCATGGTAATGCTTGGGCAAGGCATTGATGCTATTCTTGGAATGAACTGGTTGCGGGTGTATGGGGTAGTATTGGATATGAAGAGGAGAAGTGTGGAGTTATGGCTTCCTTCTTTTGAGGATAGGATATCTCTTATTGTACCCTCAGATCCAGTCTTACCTATTGCTGCCCATGCTGAAGCCTCTCCTGATCTTACCTCAATTTCGGTAGTATGTGAGTTCCCAGATGTTTTCCCTAAAGATCTTCCTAGGTTGCCACCAGACAGGGAGGTAGAATTCTCCATTGAGCTAGAGCCTAGTACTGCCCCTATCTCTAGATGCCCATACCACATGGCTCTAAGGGAACTAGCAGAAATGAAGAAGTAGCTGGAAGAGTTGATGGACAAAGGTTTCATCTGTCCTAGTTCTTCACCATGGGGTTGCCTGGCTATTTTTATGAAGAAGAAGGATGGTACTATGTGGATGTGTGTGGATTACTGCCCTCTTAATGTGGTAATAGTTAAGAACAAGTATCCATTGTCCTGCATAGATACTTTGTTCGACCAATTAGCTAGTGCCAAGGTGTTCTTAAAGATAGATCTCTGATCAGGCTATCATCAGATCAAGATCAGACCACATGATATACCAAAGACAACTTTCTCTACTAGGTATGGGTTGTATGAGTACCTAGTGATGTCTTTTGGTCTTACCAACGCTCCTGCCTTTTTCATGTACCTGATGAATTTAGTTTTCATGCCAGAGCTAGATAAGTTTGTGGTAGTTTTCATTAATGACATCCTGATCTATTCCAAGAATGATGAAGAGCATGCCCAACACCTTTGGATAGTACTGGCTCGACTAAGGGAGCACAAGCTATATGCTAAATTTAGCAAGTGCAAATTTTGGTTAGATCAAGTGTAGTTTTTGGGGCATGTGTTGACACCTAATGGTGTTTCTATAGAACCCAACAAGGTGCAAGATGTGTTGAATTGTAAATCTCCTAAGTCCATGCACCAGATTCGTCAGTTCCTGGGTCTAGCTGGGTACTATTGGCATTTCATTCCTGATTTCTCCAAGATAGCCTAGCCAATGACCAAGCTGCTCCAAAAAGAAGCTAAGTTTGATTGGAGCCCAGCTTGTGAAGAAGGTTTCTGAACTCTGAAGACATTCCTGACCACTGCTCCTGTGTTGGCCCAACCAGATATTGATAGGCCCTTTGATGTATACTATGATGCCTCAAAGATGGGGTTGGGGTGTGTGCTTATGCAAGATGGGCGTGTGATAGCTTATGCTTCGCGCCAACTGAAAAAGCATGAAGTAAATTACCCCACTCATGACTTAGAGCTGGCTGCTATTGTCCATGCTCTAAAGATTTGGAGGCACTATCTATTAGGCAACAAAGTGCATATCTTTATAGATCACAATAGCCTCAAGTATATTTTCACTCAGTCTGAGCTGAATATGAGGCAAAGGAGATGGTTAGAATTGATAAAGGATTATAACTTGGAAGTCCATTATCATCTAGGAAATGCCAATGTTGTAGCTGATGCTTTGAGCCAAAAGTCACATCAGGTTGAGGAAGCACCTTTATCTCTCAACCATGCTGAGGTATTGGTTCACATTGCATTGACCTCGGAATTGCTGGAGCAGATTATTCGGGAGCAAAAGGAAGACCCCGAAGAGATTCCTCACATTAGGAAGTTGATGGCTGAAGGGCGTGGCCCCCACTTTAGTGTTGATGAACATGGAGTAGTGAGATACAAGGATAGATTGGTGGTTCCATCCAATGAAGAGCTGAAAAGAAAGATTTTGAATGAAGCTCACCATTCAAAACTATCTATTCATCCTAGCAGCAACAAGATGTATCATGATCTGCACCACTTGTATTGGTGGTCTAACATGAAGCAGGACATCACTCAGCACGTTGCAGAGTGCGACACTTATGGTAGGGTTAAAGCAGATCATATGCGTACCCCAGGATATTTGCAGCCCTTACCCATTCCTATTTGGAAATGGGAGGATATTTCCATGGATTTCATTGTGGGTTTACCACGCACATCCATGGGCTTTAATTCTATTTGGGTCATTATGGACCGTCTCACCAAGTCTGCCCATTTTGTCCCAGTGGACACTAGATATACAGCCAAGAAGTATGTTGAGATATATTTCGATCAGATTGTGACCCTTCATGGAGTTCCCCTTACTATTGTCTCTGATAGAGGGTCAATCTTTGTCTCTCATTTCTGGGAGCAACTGCAGCACTGTCTAGGTACTCATCTTCTTAGAAGCTCAACATACCACCCACAAACTGATGGTCAAACAGAAAGGGTGAACCAAGTGCTCGAGGATATGTTGAGGGCTTGTGCCATCTCTTTTCCTGAGAAGTGGGATACGTGCTTGAAGTTAGCTTAATTTTCTTACAATAACAGCTACCATGAGAGCATCCACATGGCACCATTTGAGGCTCTATATGGGCAGAAGTGTAGAATGCCACTGAACTGGGTTGAAGTGGGAGATCATGGGTACTTTGGGCCTGATTTCATAAAAGAAGCTTGAGAGAAAGTAAACATTATTTGAAGCCACTTGAAGGCAGCTCAAAGCTGACAAAAGGCTTACGCAGACAAGTGAAGGAGGCCTTTGGAGTTTGCAGCTGGGGATTATGTGTATCTCAAAGTGTCTCCTATGAGAGGGGTGCATCGATTTGGTGTCCATGGCAAGCTAGCCCCTCGGTATGTGGGCCTGTACTAGGTGTTGCAACAGTGTGGCCCCGTTGCTTATCGTCTCCAGCTTCCTAATATTTTATCTACGGTATACAATGTGTTTCATGTATCGCAATTGAAGAAATGTCTGCGTGCTCCTAATGAAGCTATGGAAATTAAAGAGCTTTCCCTCTAGCCAGATTTGACTTATGTGGAGCACCCTATCAAAATCTTGGATGAGAAGGAGAGAGTGACCAGGAACAAAGTGGTAAAGTTCTACAAGGTGCAGTGGCAAAACCATTTAGAGGATGAAGCCACCTGGGAACAAGAGAGTTACCTATTGCAGCATTACCCCCACCTTCTCGCCAGCTCTGATAGTTAGTTGCTACGCCAAAAATGTATTCCCTACCTCTTTCTCACACTAGGCACATGAAATCTTGGGCCGAGATTTTATTTTAGGGGGGTAGATTTGTAACACCCTCAGTGTTACATTGTACAGTTTTTGCTAAAACACTACATGAGCATCATACTTATGTGCAAATATGGGTAACATAAAGTATAAATCAATGTACGACACTTGAAATGTTCATCCAAAACAAGGATCAAATGTTACGTTTCATGTCGCTTTTATATCGTTTAGTATTCTAAGTGGATTTTTATCGAATAAAATGATGTAGAACGTGTATGCGAACTTTAATAAAGTTTGTAGTACGTACTTCGTAGGTGACGATGAAATATGTCCGGTCGAGGATGAGGTTCGTTAGTTAGTATATCAAGTAGGTCGGAATTGGAATTTGATGCGAAACCGTTCGAAGTTTAAGTCATTTCGCGTAAGTTGAAAATGGGTCGACAAAGCCATGTTTGGCAATTTTTGTAGAGAGCTTGGCTTAAGAAGTAGCGTGATGTCATGGCATAGGTCGATAGCTTTACGTACCCACTAGAGTATAGAAGAAGTGGTTTGGCGTTTGGACCTTTGGGTAGGGTTTTTGTGACAGCTTTAAAAAGCGTGCATGTCACCTAATTGAACAGAGCCCGCGCTGGTTGCGGTCATCGCCGTTGCTCGGCTTGGTGCCGCTGCTGGCTCGCCCAACGTGCGTCGAAGCACCAGCCACGTCCTCACTGCCGCCTTGTGCAAGCACGTCGCGTGCATGGTCCTTGCGTTGCTGCCTCGGCCGCCTGCCACCATGCGCTAGCGCGTGGTTCACATCACCACGGCTGTCGCGCTGCATCCGGGACACCGCCCGTGCCCTGCCCTACACTGGCCAGACATGCACCGGGTCCCACGCTACTGCTCGGGTGGACGTATCTGCCCGACACTCGCACACACGCACGCAAGCGCACTATGCCCGAGCCCTGGCGCCTCTGCCTCGCCGTCGTGTCGCGCGGTACCCCGGCCGCGCTATGCGCCATCCATCGCCACGCCCGGCACTGCTTCCGTTGACTTGTTGTGGCTACACACACGTGGGATGGACACCTGCTCCACCATCACTTAGGCATCACATTGCGTTATTGCTTCCCTTGTCCGGTGCCGTCCGCTGTGACACATCACTGAGCTTTGTCGGCTTGCGGGTTCGGCCATGCGGACAACCACCTAGAGCACACCTCGCTGTTCCCATCGTTTGTGTGCACTTGTACTTTGCGTTGACGGCCACGACTGTGCCAAGCCAAGCCATGCCAAAACCCCCTGTCTCTACTATCGCCATGGCCGATGGGACCATTTCCTTCGATTCACCGTGGTGATGGTACCGTGATTCAATTAGTCAAGCCCTCAGCTCCGCTAGGCAGCCAGCCACCCAACTGACCCCACCGCGCTGTATGTACTGTCGCACAGTGCCTCAATTTGGAATCGCCGCTCCGCCGGGTCCTTAAGACCGAACGGGTGCACGCCGATGGCAAGACACCTATTCAAAGCACCCCATGGCGATTCCTTGCACCACCAACCTCGTCTCCCCCTCCTAAGTACACTGCACACCTCGGCTGTAACGCTACCGTAGCCCCGCTTTCCCTGACGTAGCTGTACCATCGCCGTGCGCCGCCACACCACCCCGCGCGCATGTGGCCAGCTCAGCTCGGGCCATCTCCGAATGAATCACTGCCTCGAAGGGTTCTGTGGTGAGTCATTGGAGCTCACTAGCTACCTATTTTGCCCCAGCCTTGCTGACATTCACCGGAACGCACCGCCATGACTGTAGGACCTCCGCCGTCGTGGTTAGACCGCTCTACTACATCTCGACTCATGTTTTCTTCACCCGGCACGTCGTGTTCGCTCCTAGGTAAGGGTTGGCTTGGTTGTTGGGAAGGGGAAGACCTGTTGTGGCCTATGTATGCCACCGGTGCCAGCATCGCCGCGCCGGAGCACGCGCGGGTGTTGGGGTTGTAGTTGTTGTGAAGATAGAATATTCCAAGGGTGTAACCATAAAACTATAGACTAGCGGAATAGTGCCTTAGAGCTCATAGGGAATACAGAGTAGTCCGGGGGCATTTCTGCAATTTTACTAGTGTGCGTGGATCCTTCCCCACTGTGGGCCATTGTCCGGCTAGGCCGCACCCGCGCGTGGGCCGCGCTACACGCGCGCACGCGTCGCGCCGTTGTGGGCCAAGCCGCGCGAGTTGGGCCGCAAGTTAGAAATTGGTTTCTTCAATTTCTAGTAAAGTAGAAATGCTTATTTAATTTAGTTATGGGCTGAACTTTGATAAATTATAGTAAATTCTGTAGATGTCCAAAAATAGTGAAACCAAGTTTGTTAAGTTCACAAAACTACCATCTACCTGTTAGTGCAGTTAGATTACAGTTAGCCGTGACAATGGTAGGTTCATAAATTCAAACTAGATGGCTTGGTATTATGTAGATTAATATTTGAGGAAGATTGGAGATAGCTATAGATATAAAAAATTTATAGTAGGCTCACTAGGTTGGTAGGTACTTGCTGTAAATTTTGTAGCCCTAGGGTAGATTAATAAGTAGAGTTGCTATTATCCTTGCTTTATTGTATATAGCGTAAATCAGCATTAGGAGTAAGGATAGCTATAGTTGCTATAATGATGAATGACATACTTCATACTTGTTGTTGATAGCAATAGATAACTTAATATTGTGGTCGGTAGCACTAGCGTAGTAGTTAGACAAAGGTACTTTATTTTAAGAGTTGCTGTTGCTAGATTACTAAGTATTGCATCATTATTTCATGCATGTAGATCATGAGCAGGTAGAATTCATGCCCATCGACAAACTAGAGTACGACGAGGTCAACGAGGAGTACGAGGAGGAGATCCTCGTGCAAGAGGGAGCTCTTTCCGGACTGACTGATTGGAGGTAGAGATGGTGGAGGTCCTTGCACCACACTGAGTCTGGGACTCAGGAGTGGGGGCTTGGAGTCCAAGTTTGGACAGGGACCTAGACACTTAGGATAGGAGAGTGATGGGTTAGTCCTGCTTGTGCCTAGGGTACAAGCAGGGCATGTGTTTTTGGGGCACCCAGCTGGGCACATTGATTCATGAATCACTGGGAAATCCGGTATGGCTTGTCTGTGGTTTAGCACCGTAGTAAGAACTGAAAGTTGAAAGGAGAAGAAATGGAGCTGATTGCTCAACTCTTGCTTGAAAGTAGAACAGGGGCTTATATAGACTGGCTAGATGATAACTTAATCCGACTGATAATAATACATAAATAAGGACTCACTATTAGTATTGCTTTCTACCAAAAGAAACCAGCAAACCATAAAGCTTATCATATTCCTTGGAGTCGGGAAATTATTCCCACTAGTCAGATAAGTCTTGCGAGTACATTGTGTACTTAGGGTTTATTTACCCCTATTGCAGGTGATGCTTGAGAAGTACCTTTGTGCGGAGGATTCTTCTGGTAGGCTCAGATGGAATCCTCGCTCCTATCGCTAGATGTTTATTTAAATTCTGTTGTTTATCATTTCACACTCTGACATTTGGTAATGTAATAATGTACTTTTAAGAATCTCTGATGTATGAAATGGACTTGTATTGTAACTCGTTCTCAATATTGGATCCTTGGGGAAAATGTGGATCTTTTGGGTTCTTCCTGGGGTGTGCCCGATGGATACCGCTTGCGGTAGCCTGTTTTCAGGGTGCTTAGTGTCTGGTGGGAGACGAGCACCTCCATAAGCATGCTATTTTGGGCGGTTCTACCATAGTATCCTATCCCCGCTCCTCCCCATGCCCCTCCCTAGTGCCACACTCTTTGCCTCCCCCACACCCTCCTCCAACCATGCCTCCTTCCTCCCGCACCTGCGTAGCGGTCCCTAAGCGCTCTCCATCGCCATCTCTCTCCCAGGCCCCACTTCCTCTATGGCATCGCTTCTCCATCCCCCTTCTCCACCATGACGTAGCGTCGGATCCTGCTGTGCAGTGCTCCGCCCACCCACCTGCCAACCAGGGTTTCTGAAAAGCACATATTGCAAGTGTATGTTTCAAGTGTTTTAGATCTTTTAATGATATGTTTCAAATATTTCATATGGATGTTGCAAAAGTAGATTGGGATGTTGCATATGTTGCAATGGCTATACACATATGTTGCAGGTGTCTATTCCCAATGTTTCATCTATTTTGCATATGTATGTTGCAAGTGTGTTTATATGCATATTGCATATGTTTCACACATATGTTGCTAGTGTTTTATCTGGATGTTGCATATGTTTTTGTAATGGCTTTTCAAGTGTTTGGCTTCCACTAAATTGCAAAAAATCCTCAAAACAACATATGTTGCATATGTTTTTCAAAACACTTGAAAAGCCAAACACCTAGGGTGTTACAGCCCTCCCCCCTTAGAAAAATATTGTCCTGAGTGTGAAATGGCTTTTCAATTGTTGCTAGTGTGAAATGGCTTCCACTAAATTGCATGTCATTTCATAAACATATGCATCATCTGTGTCATCATGCCATTATCATTGAAACATACATATGCAACATTCGCATATTCTATTTGTTTCATACTTTATTGCTTATGAATGGTGGGAGTGCAACATGTGAATGCAACATGGATTTCTCATACCTTGAAACATGGCAATATGGTAGTAATGTGACAAGTGTAAAGTAACAACAAAGTCATGAAACAGGTGAAACATTGCATTGCAACAATTGAGTAAATTGCTTGTTTTGTTGTTTCATCACATGTGATCAATTGAGATGGTATAACAATTGTGTAAAGTGGTTGATCATGGTCTAATACACCTTAACTACACTTAGGGTAATTGTTTGGACATTGTTCATGTAGATCAAAATGACAAAATTGCCCTTTGGGAGAGGTTTGACTTGAATTGACCCTTTGAGTGCCACTGTTTGACGGATTCAAAAGTCCAACTTAGGGATCTTGCATGGCTGTACACTCTTTACCAAAGTTGTATCTAATTTATCAAGGAACAAAAGTTGTTTTATGATCAACTCATGAAAATGTGCGAAACAACCTCAAACATGGCCCACAAGTCAAAATTGTAGGCTAATTCAAACACTTGAAAAATTTCTAAGTGTTATAACTGGATTCAGTTTCGTGTACCCAACTTTTTCACCTTGTATCTCCCTAACAAAGCCAAACCAGCTCGAGCTCCAATAATAAGAGTTGTAGTTCACATATAGATGATCAACTTTGTTAACTATGGCATAACCTAGATCGTCATAGATTAAGAGCGAATCACCATCAAACTTGCTCTGTCAGTCGGGTCAATGGATGACTGAACCGCGTTTCAGACCAGCTACAATGCTGGTCGTTTCAGAAAACCTCCGACGCATGTACACCGCGCATCGCCGGTCGCCTGCTCATGCTGCCACGCACCGCAAATGCCCTGGCACGGCCAGCCATGACTTGAGCTCGCCCAACGCGCCTATCAACCAGCTCCTCAGTCCCATTTCCATTTCCTCTGCTCGCCCGTAGCTCCGCAGCAACAGAGCAACAGCCGTCCGCCACTCCCGACCGAGCGTCGCCGTCGTCGTGCATGCTCGTCGCTACAAAAACGCACCGACCATCTCGATGCTAGCCTCGCCGTGATCCCCTCTACCTTCTCCACCCCACCGTCGATATAATTGTGCCTTGGTAAGGGCAAAATCGTAGTTTCCTTCCACCGCCGCCATGGCTAACCTTGCCGGCGTTGTTGCTCCACGTAGCCAGTTGCCACCATGGCCTTCCCATCCTATCTCTTTCTCACGCTAGGTCCTAGGAGCGCTGCTGAAGCTCGTAGGGTCACCCATTCGAGCCGTAGTGCCGTAGCCTCGCCGGAGCTGGCCATGCCGTGGCCACGCGCCGCCATGCTCATTGCCAACCCTGATAGCTGCGGCAATAGTAGCAATTGAGGACACCGCTAGATGCGCACGGGCAAGGCGACGGTCGTAGCACCGCTGACCTCGCCGGAGGAGCCACCGGCGATGAGCTACGCCGCCGTCTCCTTCTCCTCCCCTGCCTGTCTCTCTGTCGCGTGGGACCCACACGTCAGTCACTGACGCACGCAGGCGGAAGCCTGGCTGGGCCGCGCCGTTTCTGGGCCGCGCCTACGCCTGCTTCGCGGGCCACCATTTCTTCGCTCCGGCCCACCAGTAGTTGAATAGGTTTTCTGATTTTGTTTTGTTTTATTATTTCACAGATTTGTGTACATATTCAAAAATATGTAGCTCTTAGATGGTAGATCCAAATGATGTGGTTCTAATTTTGTTGAGTTCATGATAATGTCTAGTTTCTACTAAAAATATAATCCATGCCATGTTCTGTTATGAAAATGGGAGTTTCTATTTATCTCTTTTAATCATGCAAGAAATAGGGGTAATTCTATCTTTTTCTAGGTAGCTCCAAATGGCATGAAATTTTTATGGTGTACTGCTCATATCATGAATAGCTTGTAGTTAAATTTTCATAAATTTGGGACACTGTTTGTAGGAGATAGAAAAATATCTTGTTTGCATGGGTGGATCTTGTGTGAATTTTCATAATTTTTCTATAGATCCAGTTAGGGTAAAAATTGGTGGGTGCTATTCTTATGCTAGAATGATACTAGGAAAAATAAGAAATCTGTTACTTGACACTTTTCAATAGGGTTTCCTAATTATGCTAAAAATAGGCATGCCACCTATTATTTTGGGTACAGCAAGTTCTGCTTGCTCAATGGCTTTGAAATTTTTATGGTAGTCTATGTGAAGCATGAGATAGCTACTGTAATTTTTGTAGATTTTTCTGAATAGTTTTACTATATATTGCTTTAATCACCTAATTAACTAAATAAATTTGAAAAGAATATTAAATAATTTATTTAGAAGTTGGCACTATACTTTCTAGTGTTCCTCTGGTATGTGCAACAAGTTGGTAAACTTGGTTTAGTCAAATTAGGCTTTTGCATCATCATTAAATAATTAAGTTAGTAACCTTGTCATTTCTGGATAGATTCTAAGTTTACTAGAATTTGATTTGGTTAACTTAAGAATCATGCTTTGATGTTTCCAATTGATTTGTAGAGAATTTCATAAGCTTTCCAGAATGTCCTCATGCAAGTCATTTGGAATTGTAGAACTCTGGTTGTGATTGAATTAAGGGACTACTTGTGTGCATATGAAACTTTAAATGTTGATTTATGTATGCCTTTACTATTTCTAAGTTTGTGGTAATGTTCCTAGGTGTTAGGCCTTTAACTGAAGATGAGCATCTTTATCTTAGGTTATGCAAGTTAGGTAAGTTGATCTTGTTCTTTAAGTTAAGTTAGATACATGCTTAAAGTGATTTGAATAGAGCTATTCTACTCGGTAAACGGGTGTCCAGTGATGTTTTGTTAAACAGTTACTGTGATTCATTCATCATGAGCATCATGTCATTCCTTATGTATCCATGATATTTATCTCATGCATCGGCATGCAATAGGTGTACCAGAGGGAGTAACACTGCTAGAATTCAAGGAACCGAGCGAGCAGCAGCAGCCGACACCGGAGGTTCAGGAGGTGCAGCCTTTAGGAGAAGTGCCAGACGAGGTCGCCGTTGAGTGCCCGGATCACCGTCCTTGCAACTTTATGAAAGGCAAGCCCCGAAGCATATTAAGCCTCCTAATTTCTGAAATACAGTTACAGTATTATTGTTACATATATATTGTTGCATTAAGTTTAGGTGTTGGATGTAAACACTTGCTGCTTTGGTTATCCGATCCTTGTCCAGATATTGATACCCAGAATCCTATGTAGCTCAGGCTCATGTAGTGCTTAGCCCTGCTTAAATACGATAGAAGTCAGGTGATTTCCTGTCACCTGCGAGATATAGGAAGATACATATGGCACGGTTGGCTATATTTGCTATCGTGGAAAAGAACCAGTCTTAATTTGAAATGAAGACCGGACGGAGGCTTGCTGGTTTGCAGTAACTCCATCTATGTCGATTAAGGACTGAATCTTGGAGCCTTTCCTATTCATGTTGAACGCATGCCTCTCTCTTAGTTGGCCGTGTCCGAAGACTGACCGCGAAGCCGAGTAGCTCAACTCAGGCTGGGAGTCGATAAGTATAAAGTACGCCTCAGAAGGGAGCCATAGGCGTGAGTCCAAGGGCAGGTGATTTAAAAGTCCTGATCGTCCTGGCAGAAGGGTAATCCCTGAGAGCGCTGGCGCTGATCGAACCCGCGAATTTGGTTCCTGAGTTGTCCCAAAGGTAACCCACGGCTACCCTTGCTAAGTATGCCAGGGTGAGAGTTAGGAATACCCCTCAGCTGAGTTGTAATTCGATTCGAGTCGCCGTCTCTCCTGGTTAGTGAGAACTTGATGGGCTTATCTCTAAAGTAGATACACTAAATAACATAATGGTTCAGAAATGATGATATGATGATGACAGCCTTATTATACCTACTATGGTTAATATTGTTTGCTCCTAATAAGTGAGTGCTCTAGTACAGGTGCTAATCTAGTGGACAGGTAAATGATGATAAGCTTGATGCTCAGTTTAAATTGGTTACTATAATCATAAGCTCTTTTATGCAACTGTGTCAAGCTAGCCCACCTCAAAAGCCTTGCATGACCCTTGGTGTCTTTTATTTCTAGTTTTGATAGGTAAGTCTAGCTGAGTACCTTCTTGTACTCAGGGTTTATCTCCCACCTGTTGCAGATGACTAGTTCTACTTTGGTTGCTGCAAGTACTGCCTTCTCCCAGCTGGGGATGAAGACTAGACTGTTGGGCGCGGTCTCTACTAGTTCTCGTACCCGATAATGCTTTTGTGGGACATGACTCAGACTTGGCAATGTATTTGAAAACTATGATATTTTGTACTAAACTATGTTGCTTCCGCACACTCAAACTTGGTTTGTAATATGTTATTTGAACTCTGATGGATGTAATTCGAATGCTACTTGTGAAATGTTGTCACAAATGATGTGTTGTGTTGAATCACTACGGCCTTGGTTTGTATGTCAAGAGTTGGTTGAAATCCTTTGTGATTTCCAGACTACCGGGATTATGGGAGCTTAAGTACAGGAATTTGATCGCTTCAGTGATTGTTTTTTTACTTACGTTCTTATGATTTGGTCGGTTCTGTTACAGCTGGCATCAGAGCAAGATTCGACACTAAACATGTCATTTGTGTATTTAAAACAAAGGTATTTGTGAAAATCCTAAATTAAATACTAAGTATTGCCAGTGGTCATATCCCTTATGCCCAAATAAGGACTCTTAGGTGGCTTATTAAAGTACTAACTTGGGGGTTCCTGCTTGTTTCTGTTTCGTCATCCATATGGCGTGCTATTGCATGGATGCCATCCGCTTGGGTGGTAATGTATGGATCAAAATACCTCTACGCTCCGGTAAGTGGGAGTTGTGAGAGCATGACCGTCCAACTGTCGGTCTAGGGGAGAGTAGTTGTGGTTGCTCGCATACTTACATGTTCAATCATGAATCTATGAGAGTACTTAAATGTGGGTATCTCTGATGGGTAGCTGTGATACTAGAGTATATGCATCGAGGGATGTATGTATGAAAGTATTTAGTTTACTGCTTGCTTTCTATGCATTTTGGGAAATTACTGGGCTAAAATGAAATTTTCTATAGGTACACTAACAACGTATCATTGTAGATCGACTAGCTACCGTATACGAGAGAACGTATGTATGCCACCGTATATTTCGCTAGCCTTTAAATTTTTCTAGGTTTGTGAGGACGTACGGATCGTGCATGCATCATGTTCAAGCATACATGGCATTTCTTGCATTACTCCCTCCCTTAAAATATGATTGTCCTGACTAATTAAATTTCATATCCCTTAAATGATTCTCCCCTTATGTTGCAACTTTTTGCTATAGATGGCGCACACGAAACTTACTGCTCGCAAGTCCGCTGGAGGCAGGACACCTCGTCACTAGTTAGCTCCTCATGAGCCCCGTCCTGAGCCTACTAAGGCGGAAAGGCTGAGGACAGAGCTGGCCCGAGTGACTGCTAAGAGGAATGTGGCTCAACACCGTTTGGAGCAAGTAACACAGGAACGGGACCAAGAGACCCTTGAGGTTCAGAGGTTGACAGTTGCTCACCGCAACTGTGAACGTATGTTGATTCATGTGATGAACCAATGGAATGAAGCCTAGCACGAAGAGAATATGTTGAGAGCGCGACAGGTGGAGCTAGAGTAGCAAGTGGTAGTTGCTGAAGAGTACAATGACCATCTCCATGAGGAGGTTCACCTGTTACACAATCAACTTCACCCTCTCCTGCCACCTAATGATGAGGATGAGATGGGCTCTAGTGTCATCATGGTTGAAGGTGATGATGGCATTGAGGTCAATGGACCTGAGGATGTTCCACCTGATGAGGAGGAAGATGAGGAGTTAGAGCCTGCTAGTGATGAAGATGGAGGAGAGATCTTTGACACTGACTCTGAGGACGATGCGTAGTTTAGCTTACTACTTAGCTAATGCGCTAGAGCTAGTCTTTTGTTGATCCTCATGCATGAACAAGTAGCTTTGTATCAAGTTAATCATTGGGATGTAATATCGAACCCTATGTTACCCTTGATGTAAGTTTGGAACCTCTATGGCTTCAATGTAACTTATCAAACGTGTTATGCTCCACGTATGTGAGCTTTTGCTGAATTTCATCTTTGCGGTCTATGGATCTCGATTGTTGGTTAAGTTCATCGCATTTATGTGTCAATTGATGCGCTTGATGAGTTGTGTGATTGTGATGAATGATTGTGCCTCTATTGATTATATAAATGTATTCTCTCCAATGGACTCAGTTTGGCATAATTATACAATTCATCTACAAAAATTTCCACATCGTCAGTGCTCATTGGCTATATATTTTGCAGATGGCTTATAACCTTCGTCATGGTCGTAGCATGGGAGATGAGGAACAACCACCTCCTCCACCGCCCACACCAGCTGAGCTAATGCAGACAGTCATGGAAAGTTAGCGCATGCTAGCTGAGGCTATGCGCCATATGGCTAACCGTGATGATCGACATGTCCACTAGGGACCCGAGCCGAACCAGTACAGCAGCTTTAAGGACTTCATGGACACAAAGCCTCCTATCTTCGTGAGGCAGAAGAACCATTACAAGCTGATGAATGGTTGAGCACGATAGAGCAAAGGTTTGGATTGCCCTGTTTGATAGAAGGCATGAAGGCTTCGTATGTAGGACACCAGCTCTAAGGCCCTGTAGGCATCTGGTGGACCCATCATAGGACCACCTTCCCTGCTAACGTTGAGATCATTTGGGACCAGTTCTAGGCAGCTTTCAGGAGACACTTTATCCCTCCTAGTCTCATGGCCATTAAGCATACCGAGTTTATGAAGCTAACCCAAGGCAACAAGAGTCTTAATGAATACCTCCAGGCATTCAACAACCTGGCAAGGTATGCTCCTAAGTTCATGGATACTGACGCTAAAAGAATAGCTAGCTTCAAGAGGGGACTTTCCCCTAAACTGATGAAGTCTATGGGCAACTGCAAGTGTGTCACCTTCAATGAGTTTATCAGTGACACCCTGACTCAGGAGAATAATGACAAGATATATGCTGCTTCCAAGACCCATAAAAGAAACTTTGAGGTCGGAGCTTCTCAGTCTAAGGCTCCAATGGTATCCAAGACCCAATACCGTCCACCCAATGCTAATGTCCAGCACCGCCCACCTTAGAAAAAGAATCAAGCTAAAACTGGTTTCCGCAAGGGGTACATAATTTCCTTGCCAAAAAATACCTCTGGGCAAGGCAGCTCCAATGCCCCACCAGCTAACAGGCCGTGCTAGAACTGTAACCAGCCGGGTCATTGGGCAAATAAGTGTCCCTATCCTTCCAAGCAGAATGCTCAAGGAAACGTCTGTCAGGGGCATGTTCACTACACGACTGTGGAGGAAATTCTTGCTGGTGAAGTGGTCACCGCTGGTAAGTTCCTTGTTAATGATCACCCTGCAGTTGTGCTCTTTGATTCGGGTGCTTCACATTCCTTTATGAGTTCTACTTTTGCATCTAAGCATAAGATGAATGTGATCACAATTGTCAAGGGTGGTTATTGTATTAGTGCTGCTGGAAATAATATCCTGACTAACCAAGTAGTTAAAGATGTAAAGATTGAGATTAGGGATCGAGAGTTCCTTATGGATCTTGTAGTTCTACCGGGGGTAGGAATCAATGTAATCCTAGGAATGAATGGATGAGTAGGAATGGAGTGTTGATCGATACATCAACCCATGTGGTAATGTTGAGGGATCCTGTGGATAAGAAGGGTTTTCTAGTGCAGTTACCTCGTGATATCTCTATCCACAATACAGCCAATGCTACCCTAGCCAAAGCCATTAAGGATCTACCGGTTGTCTGTGAGTTTCCAAATGTCTTCCCTGATGACTTACCTGGATTACCTCCGGACCGTGATGTAGAATTCAAGATAGAACTCATTCCGAGTACGGCTCCTATTTCTCGAAGGCCCTATAGAATGCCGCCCAATGAGTTGGCTGAGCTGAAGAGTCAGTTGAATGAACTATTGAAGAAAGGTTTGATTCGGCCTAGTTCTTCTCCTTGGGGTTGTCCGGCTATATTTGTGAAGAAGAAGGATGAATCTTTGTGCATGTGCATGGATTATCGCCCCCTAAATGCTGTTACTATCAAGAACAAATACCCTCTTCCTCGCATCGATATTCTGTTTGATCAGCTCTCCAAAGCTAAGGTATTCTCCAAGATCGATTTGAGGTCTAGCTACCACCAGATCAAAATTCATCCTGAAGATATACCTAAGACAACTTTCTCTACTCGTTATGGCTTGTTCGAATACCTCGTCATGTCCTTTGGGTTGACCAATGCTCTGGCACACTTTATGTACCTGATGAATTCAGTATTCATGTCGAAATTGGACAAGTTTGTTGTCGTGTTCATTGATGATATCCTTGTATATTCTCAGAATGAAGAAGAGCATGCTGAACATCTGAGAATTGTTTTAACTCAGTTACGTGACAACCAGCTTTATGCTAAGTTCAGCAAGTGCGAATTCTGGTTGAACAAGATACCTTTTCTAGGTCATGTGTTATCTGGTGATGGAATTTCAGTTGACCCTACTAAGGTACAAGAAGTCCTAGAGTGGAAGGCACCTACTACGGTCATGGAAGTCCAAAGTTTCCTAGGTTTGGCTGGCTACTATCATCGCTTTATCCTGAATTTCTCAAAAATTGCCAAGCCCATGACTCGACTACTTCAAAAGGATGAGAAGTTTGGGTGGACTCCGAAGTGTGAAGAGGCTTTCCACACTTTGCGGACCTTACTAACCTCTGCTCCTGTATTGGCACAACCTGACATCGAGAAGCCTTTTGATGTCTACTGTGACGCATGTGGCACCGGTTTGGGGTGTGTTCTTATGCAGGAGGGCCGAGTAATTGCTTATGCTTTGCGCTAGCTTCGAAAGCATGAAGTCAACTATCCTACCCATGACTTAGAGCTAGCCGCGGTTGTTCATGCTCTGAAAATTTGGAGACATTACTTGATGGGTAATGTGTGCAACATCTATACTGACCATAAAAGCCTCAAGTATATCTTTACTCAACCCGAGTTGAACATGCGTCAACGACGATGGTTAGAATTAATCAAGGACTACAACCTTCAAGTTCACTACCATCCTGGTAAGGCAAATGTGGTTGCTGATGCCTTAAGCAGAAAGGCCCATTGCAATTCCTTAGTTAGTGAAGACTTTCATCTGGCACACCTCCTTCATCCTGTAGTACTCCACAATATCACTGTGGATTGCTCTCTGAGAAGTCGAATTATTGAACTCCAGAAGACTGATGTGGGTGTGTTTCACATCAAGCGGAAGATGAAAGAGAAAGAGACCAAGCACTTTAGGGTCGATGACAAAGGAATTCTCTGGTTTAATGATAGGCTTGTGGTACCCAAAGACAAAGAACTTAGAAATCAAATTATGGCTGAAGCCCATTCTTCTAAATTGTCCATCCATCCTGGTAGCAGTAAAATGTATCAAGATCTCAAGCTGTATTATTGGTGGACCAAGATGAAGAAAGAAATTGCAGCTTACGTGGCAAGGTGTGATAACTGTTGCAGAGTCAAGGCTATTCACATAAGGCCCGGATTATTGCAGCCACTCCCTATTCCTGGCTGGAAGTGGGAAGAAATTAGCATGGATTTCATTGTTGGACTACCCACTACCAAAAAGGGTTGTGATTCCATCTGGGTTATCGTAGATCGTCTAACTAAATCTGCTCACTTTATTCCGGTCAAGTCTACCTATTACCCGCACAATTATGCTGAGATTTATTTTCAACAAGTGGTACGTCTCTATGGTGTACCCAAATCCATTGTTTCTGATAGAGGACCGCAATTCACGGCTCGCTTTTGGGAGTGCTTACATCAGAATCTTGGCACTCATTTAATCCGCAGTTCTACCTATCATCCACAAACATCAGGATAGACTGAGCGTGTTAATCAAATTCTTGAAGACATGCTTAGAGCTTGTCTTATCTCTTGCAAAGGCTCTAGGGAGGATTGGTTACCTCTCGCTGAATTCTCTTATAACAATAGTTATCAAGAGAGTATCAAAATGGCTCCTTTTGAAGCTCTTTATGGCCGCAAGTGTAGAACTCCTTTGAACTGGGTGGAACCCGGGGAAAGAAGATTCTATGGTATTGACTTTGTAAAAGAAGCTGAAGAGCAAGTCCGAACTATACAGAAGAATATGACTGCTGCACAGGCTAGACAAAAGAGCTATGCCGACAAGAGAAGAAAGCCTATTAAGTTTGAAGTAGGTGATCATGTTTATCTGAAGGTATCCCCTATGAAAGGAGTCAAGCGTTTTGGAATTAAAAGGAAGCTTGAGCCTCGATATGTTGGACCTTACCGTATTATCGAGAAAAGTGGAAGAGTAGCATATAAGCTCGATCTACCATGTGAGATGGGAGCTATATTCCCGGTATTCCATGTGTCCCAGCTAAAGAAGTGTCTTCATATTCCCGAGGAAAGAATAGCAACAAGGAAAGTCAACTTGAAATCTAATCTTTCTTATGAGGAAAAGCCCGTGCAAGTCCTGGATACTCAAGAAAGAGTGACTTGTACACGAGTAGTTAAGTTATACAAGGTAGTTTGGAGTAATCATAGCGAACAGGATGCAACCTAGGAGCGGGAAGATTATTTAAAGGAAAACTATTTGGCTTTCTATGCTGATTGGTACGCTTTCCAAATCTCAGGATGACATTTTTCTAAGGGGGAGGGCTGTAACACCCTAGGTGTTTGGCTTCCACTAAATTGCATGTCATTTCATAAACATATGCATCATTTGTGTCATCATGCCATTATCATTGAAACATACATATGCAACATTCGCATATTCTATTTGTTTCGTACTTTATTGCTTATGAATGGTGGGAGTGCAACATGTGAATGCAACATGGATTTCTCATACCTTGAAACATGGTAATATGGTAGTAATGTGACAAGTGTAAAGTAACAACAAAGTCATGAAACAGGTGAAACATTGCATTGCAACAATTGAGTAAATTGCTTGTTTTGTTGTTTCATCACATGTGATCAATTGAGATGGTATAACAATTGTGTAAAGTGGTTGATCATGGTCTAATACACCTTAACTACACTTAGGGTAATTGTTTGGACATTGTTCATGTAGATCAAAATGACAAAATTGCCCTTTGGGAGAGGTTTGACTTGAATTGACCCTTTGAGTGCCACTGTTTGACTGATTCAAAAGTCCAACTTAGGGATCTTGCATGGCTGTACACTCTTTACCAAAGTTGTAGCTAATTTATCAAGGAACAAAAGTTGTTTTATGATCAACTCATGAAAATGTGTGGAACAACCTCAAACATGGCCCACAAGTCAAAATTGTAGGCTGATTCAAACACTTGAAAAATTTCTAAGTGTTATAACTGGATTCAGTTTCGTGTACCCAACTTTTCACCTTGTATCTCCCTAACAAAGCCAAACCAGCTCGAGCTCCAATAATAAGAGTTGTAGTTCACATATAGATGATCAACTTTGTTAACTATGGCATAACCTAGATCGTCATAGATTAAGAGCTAATCACCGTCAAACTTGCTCCGTCAGTCGGGTCAATGGATGACTGAATCGCGTTTCAGACCAGCTATAATGCTGGCCGTTTTAGAAAACCTCTGACACGTGTATGCCATGCGTCGCCAGTTGCCTACTCACACTGCCATGCGCCACGGATGCCCTGGCATGGCCAGCCACGACTTGAGCTCGCCCAACGCGCCTGTCAACCAGCTCCTCAGTCCCATTTCCTTTTCCTCCGCTCGCTCGTAACTCCACAGCAATAGAGCAACAGCCGTCCGCCACTCCTGACCGGGTGTCGCCGTCATCATGCATGCTCGTCGCTGCAAAAACGTGCTAGCCATCTCGATGCTAGCCTCGCCGTGATCCCCTCTACCTTCTCCACCCCATCGTCGATCCAATTGTGCCTTGGTAAGGGCAAAATCGTAGTTTCCTTCCACCGCTGCCATGGCTGACCTCGCCGGCGTTGTTGCTCCACGCAGCCAGTCGCCATCGTGGCCTTCCCGTCCTATCTCTTTCTCGCGCTAGGTCCTAGGAGCGCTGCTGAAGCTCATAGGGTCACCCATTCGAGCCATAGTGCCGTAGCCTCGCCGGAGCCGGCCATGCCATGGTCGCGCGCCGCCGTGCTCATCGCCAACCCTAGTAGCCACGGCAATAGCAGCGATTGAGGACACCGCTAGATGCGCATGGGCAAGGCGACTGTTGTAGCACCGCTGATCTCGCCGGAGGAGCCACCGGCGACGAGCTACGCCGCCGTCTCCTTCTCCTCCCCTGCCTGTCTCTCTGTCGCGTGGGACCCACACGTCAGTCACTGACGCACGCAGGCGGAAGCCTGGCTAGGCCACGCTGTTTCTGGGCCGCACCTATGCCTGCTTCGCGAGCCATCGTTTCTTCGGGCCGGCCCACCAGTAGTTGAATAGGTTTTCTTATTTTGTTTTGTTTTATTATTTCACAGATTTGTGTACATATTCAAAAATATGTAGGTCTTAGATGGTAGATCCAACTGATGTGGTTCTAATTTTGTTGAGTTCATGATAATGTCTAGTTTCTACTAAAAATATAATCCATGCCATGTTCTATTAAGAAAATGGGAGTTTCTATTTATCTCTTTTAATCATGCAAGAAATAGGGGTAATTCTATATTTTTCTAGGTAGCTCCAAATGGCATGAAATTTTTATGGTGTACTGCTCATATCATGAATAGCTTGTAGTTAAATTTTCATAAATTTGGGACACTGTTTGTAGGAGATAGAAAATTATCTTGTTTGCATGGGTGGATCTTGTGTGAATTTTCATAATTTTTCTATAGATCCAGTTAGGGTAAAAATTGGTGGGTGCTATTCTTATGCTAGAATGATACTAGGAAAAATAAGAAATCTGTTACTTGACACTTTTCAATAGGGTTTCCTAATTATGCTAAAAATAGGCATGCCACCTATTATTTTGGGTACAGCAAGTTCTGCTTGCTCAATGGCTTTGAAATTTTTATGGTAGTCTATGTGAAGCATAAAATAGCTACTGTAATTTTTGTAGATTTTTCTGAATAGTTTTACTATATATTGCTTTAATCACCTAATTAACTAAATAAATTTGAAAAGAATATTAAATAATTTATTTAGAAGTTGGCACTGTACTTTCTAGTGTTCCTCTGGTATGTGCAACAAGTTGGGAAACTTGGTTTAGTCAAATTAGGCTTTTGCATCATCATTAAATAATTAAGTTAGTAACCTTGTCATTTCTGGACAGATTCTAGGTTTACAGGAATTCGATTTGGTTAACTTAAGAATCATGCTTTGATGTTTACAATTGATTTGTAGAGAATTTCATAACCTTTCCAGAATGTCCTCATGCAAGTCATTTGGAATTGTAGAACTCTGGTTGTGATTGAATTAAGGGACTACTTGTGTGCATATGAAACTTTAAATGTTGATTTATGTATGCCTTTACTATTTCTAAGTTTGTGGTAATGTTCCTAGGTGTTAGGCCTTTAACTAAAGATGAGCATCTTTATCTTAGGTTATGCAAGTTAGGTAAGTTGATCTTGTTCTTTAAGTTAAGTTAGATACATGCTTAAAGTGATTTGAATAGAGCTATTCTACTCGGTAAACGGGTGTCCAGTGATGTTTTCGTTAAACATTTACTGTGATTCATTCATCATGAGCATCATGTCATTCCTTTTGCATCCATGATATTTATCTCGTGCATCAGCATGCAATAGGTGTACCAGAGGGAGTAACACTGCTGGAATTCGAGGAACCGAGCGAGCAGCAGCAGCCGACACTGGAGGTTCAGGAGGTGCAGCCTTCAGGAGAAGTGCCAGACGAGGTCACCGTTGAGTGCCCGGATCACCGTCCTTGCAACTTTATGAAAGGAAAGCCCCGGAGCATATTAAGCCTCCTAATTTCCAAAATGCAGTTACAGTATTATTGTTACATATATATTGTTGTATTAAGTTTAGGTGTTGGATGCAAACACTTGCTGCATTGGTTATCCGATCCTTGTCTAGATATTGATACCCGGAATCCTATGTAGCTTAGGCTCATGTAGTGCTTAGCCCTGCTTAAACACGGTAGAAGTCAGGTGATTTCCTGTCACCTGCGAGATATAGGAAGATACATATGGCACGGTTGGCTATATTTGCTATCGTGGAAAAGAACCATTCTTAATTTGAAATGAAGACCAAACGGAGGCTTGCCGGTTTGCAGTAACTCCGTCTGTGTCGATTAAGGACTGAATCTTGGAGCCTTTCCTGTTCATGTTGAACGCATGCCTCTCTCTTAGTTGGCCGTGTCCGAAGACCGATCGCGAAGCCGAGTAGCTCAACTCAGGCCGAGAGTCGATAAGTAAAAAGTACGCCTCGGAAGGGAGCCGTAGGCGTGAGTCTAAGGGCAGGTGATTTAAAAGTCCTGATCGTCCTGGCAGAAGGGTAATCTCTGAGAGTGCTGGTGCTGATCGAACCCACGAATTTGGTTCCTGAGTTGTCCCAAAGGTAACCCACGGCTACCCTTGCTAAGTATGCCAGGGTGAGAGTTAGGAATACCCCCTCAGCTGAGTTGTAATTCGATTCGAGTCGCCATCTCTCCCGGTTAGTGAGAACTTGATGGGCTTATCTCCAAAGTAGATACACTAAATAACATAATGGTTCGGAAATGATGATATGATGATGACAGCCTTATTATACCTGCTATGGTTAATATTATTTGCTCCTAATAAGTGAGTGCTCTAGTCCAGGTGCTAATCTAGTGGATAGGTAAATGATGATAAGCTTGATGCTCAGTTTAAATTGGTTACTATAATCATAAGCTCTTTTATGCAACTGTGTCAAGCTAGCCCACCTAAAAAGCCTTGCATGACCCTTGGTGTCTTTTATTTCTAGTTTTGATGGGTAAGTCTAGCTGAGTACCTTCTCGTACTCAGGGTTTATCTCCCACCTATTGCAGATGACTAGTTCTACTTTGGTTGCTGCAAGTACTGCCTTCTCCTAGCTGGGGATGAAGACTAGACCGTTGGGTGCGGTCTCTACTAGTTCTCATACCTGATAATGCTTTTGTGGGACATGACTCAGACTTGGCAATATATTTAAAAACTATGATGTTTTGTACTAAACTATGTTGCTTCCGCACACTCAAACTTGGTTTGTAATATGTTATTTGAACTCTAATGGATGTAATTCGAATGCTACTTGTGAAATGTTGTAACGAATGATGTGTTGTGTTGAATCACTACGGTCTTGGTTTGTATGTCAAGAGTTGGTTGAAATCCTTCGTGATTTCCGGACTATCGGGATTATGGGAGCTTAAGTACAGGAATTTGATCGCTTCGGTGATTGTTTTTGTACTTACGTTCTTATGATTTGGTCAGTTCTGTTACAAAGATTAAGTTCACAATACCATCTTTTTCGAGTCATTATAATGCTGAGGGATATCTTGATTAGGAGATGATGGTAGAACAAAAGTTTAGTGCCCACCTTGTGCCTGAGCATAATAGAGTTCGACAAGCTACTAGTGAGTTTAAGGACTTTGCTATTATTTGGTGGAATGGGCTAGCTACACAAGATGCTTTACCTAGAATGTGGGAAAAACTTAAGATAGCTATGCGTGATTGTTTTGTTCCTCCTTATCATAGAGATTTGCATAAGAAATTGATGCGTTTAGAGGAAGAGTCTATTGTTATTCCTCTTGCTATGACTAACCTTCTACAGGATAATGTCCATAAGCAAGAGGATGACATGGAAGAAAATAAGGAGCTCACAACCTCATATGCAAATTCAGAACCATCACTTCACAATGCACCTATTACTCTTGCAGAGAACACAGGTAATGCCCATGGTG
Organism: Miscanthus floridulus; assembly: GCF_019320115.1. Classification (NCBI taxonomy): domain Eukaryota; kingdom Viridiplantae; phylum Streptophyta; class Magnoliopsida; order Poales; family Poaceae; genus Miscanthus; species Miscanthus floridulus. The sequence goes on from NC_089581.1 coordinate 101,654,608, forward strand.
CTACACTTACGGAAGGTAAGAATTGTTTTAATGTACTAAATTTTACCACAAACCATGCTATCATAGAGCAATTGTTAGTGGAACCCTCTCTTGATTTATCTCTGTCCTATGATAATTTGCTTGAAGTTCCTTGTGATAAAGATGAATTGGTTGATGATGCTTTAGTTTTACGTGTTTTGGAACCAGTCACTTGTGCTAAAAATAAACATGTTATTCATATTGCTACTAAAACTGATAAGTTCAAACTGTTGTTTTCTTTACATACTTTGGGTTACATTGAATTTGATGTTTTGTGTAACCTAGATTGTTTGGAGGAGAGCCTTTTTAAATATGCTGATTTGCCTTGGTTTTATAAACACACATATCATGTTATTGGCAAATATAACAACAAGGGACAATATATGATACATCGAGTATACATTCATAGTAATATGAATTTTCCTTTTATTGTACAAGATTATGATCGTTTAGAGGGCAGCCATAATAATACAAACATTTTCTCATGTTCCTCAAAGAAACAAGTTCACTTCCAAGAAGGGGAGCATTGTTGGTTGCTACCCATGTCTGCTAGACCATCTATTCATGCATTAACTTTGATTAGTTCTAATCTTTTGTAGGATAGTGTGGACATACATCGTGTGCATTCGGATCATGGAGTCTACATGCTTGCTGAAATTTTTATGCGAGATGACATGCTAGAAACTTGGAAATATGATCACGTTCCTTATCACAATTATTTCAGTTCCCTTTGTCTTCGCAACCCCGTTCTCCTTTATGTTGTGTAGGATCAGTTTCAAGCACAATCAACGCCGAGGACGGCTTTCCATCAAGAAGGGGAGGATGATGAGGACATGACACCCATGCATATGACCATGTTTGGCACATGGTATGGAAGGGTAGGAGGCAAGCAAGGGTGTCTAAGTCAAGAAGGAGGCCCGAGGCTAATTTGGTTCGAGTCCCCGAGGTGGAGGCCCAAAGCAACTCAAGTTCGAGTTTGCCTCGGCCTCCAGGACCAGTCTGCCTTAAACTGGTCACCCAGGACGCATCTGGACTCCATTTTCGATGATCCACAAAAGGTTTGAGAGCTAATTTGATAAGGAAGCCAATCCAAGTGGTATCACGTCAAAAGGCCTTTAGAGTCAATGGGAATTGTCAAAACAAGTCAGCGTCCAGAATCTGCCAGGGTGCTGCGACACCGTCTTTTGGTCCGTTGGACCGTTTATCGTGTTTGGGCCCATTAGGGGGCATGTCCAGGGTAGGCGATGACCCTAAGACCTTTATAATCATATGCTGCCACCATCATTAGGTTTTGGGTTTTGCTTAGATTAATCTGTTAAGAACAGTTTTGTCGTTCATCGGTTTGTGAGACCCCAACTTCGTGAGATTAATCATTCATCTACAATTTGGTTGCTTTTTTTCTTGTTCTTGCTTGTGTTCTTCATTGTGTAGGCAGAGATTAGCCTTCTTGATGAGGTCAACTGGATCCATGTCTTGGTTGGTAACCAGAGGAGTTATGGTGCTAAGATTGCAGGGTTCGATCTTTCGATCTAAAGTCAGATCGGTGTGTCATTCTCCGTCACAACGATAGTTATCACTACCTGACGGAAGATCAGGATCCCCATTCTCATTAAGTGCAATCTTAGCACCACAACTCCTCTGGTTATCAACCGAGACATAGATCTAGTTGACCTCACTAAGAAGGCTAATCCCTGCCTATGCAATGAAGAACACAAGCAAAAACAAGAAAGAAAGCAACCAAATTGCAGATGAATGATTAATCTCATGAAGTTAGGGCCTCACAAACCGATGAACGACAAAACTGTTCTTGATAGATTAATCTAAGCAAAACTGAAAACCTAATGACGGCAGTGGCATATGATTATAAAGGTCTTAGGGTCATCGCCTACCCTGGACACGCTCCCTAATGGGCCCAAACACAATACACGATCCAACAGACCAAAAGACGGTGTCGCAGCACCCTAATAAATTCTGGATGCTGAATTGTTTTGACGATTTCTATTGACTCTAAAGGCCTTTTGACGTGAGACCACTTGGATTGGCTTCCTTATCAAATTAGCTTTCCAACCATATATGGATCATCAAAAACGGAGTCTGGATGCATCTTGGGTGACCAGTTTAAGGCAGACTGGTCCTGGAGGCCGAGGCAGACTCGAACTTGAGTTGCTTTGGGCCTCCACCTCAGGGACTCGAACCGAATTTGCCTCGGGCCTCCTTCTTGACTTGGACACCCTTGTGGGCCTCCTACCCTTCTACACCATGTACCAAACATGGTCATATGCATGGGTGTCATGTCCTCATCACCATCCATGGTTTACCAATGAACTTTGCCTTTTCACCATTTGCACCCTTTGTAAGCATATAAAAAGAATCAAGCTTAATGGAGGATACATTAGCATTTTTGCTCTTATTTTTGTATTCATGCTCTTTATGACCAACTTACTTGCAACTAGTGTGAAATCGACTATTGTTCTTCACAAAACTAGTCTTGTGAGGAGCAAAAGCCGCCTTGCCTTTCTTGGGGGTATAACACAATCCCTCTTTGTAGGGAGAAGCTCTTTGGCTACCCAAGCATATAAGCAAGTAGTCCTCACCACCATAGGCCTTAGCTAAGGTGTGAGTGAGCTTATTGACCTCCTTCTTGAGGTTCTCATTCTCAACCATTAGTGAGGTATCACAAGTGAAACCATCACTATTAGATGAGGTGGAAGTAGAAGTACTACAAGAAGGGTTAGCAGGAGCAACAATGATAGGCATAGATAATGATTCATCAATTATATCACAAGTTAAGCCTATATTGCAAGTTTCAACATGCTTATTTTTATTTTTCTCATCAAGCAAAGAGGAATGAGCCTTCTCAAGCTTTTTGTGAGCCTTGCCAAGCTTCTCATGGGCTTCATCTAGCCTCTCATGAGATGCATTGAGCTCATCAAAGGCTTGCTTAAGGGCTTTTAGTTCCTTACGCAAGCTTTTGTATTCCCTTCTCTTGATGTCAAAGTGTTCTTTAGCATCTTCTAGCATGTCAAATAGTTCATCCTTAGTAGGTTCATCATCATCACTATTACTTTCATTTTCATTATCATGTTCCTCACCACTTCTATCATCACAAATTTTTACCTTAGTGGCCTTAGCCATGAAGCATGATGGAGTGTCAAAGAGAGAAGGCTTCTCATTGATTGCAATGCTTGCAAGTGCCTTTTTCTTGGTGGTCTTGTCATCATCACTTGAGGAAGCATCACTATCCCAAGTGACCAAATATGAACCACCCTTCTTCTTCTTGAAAGTCATCTTGTCCTTCTTCTCTTTCTTTTCCTTCTTGTTCTTCTTATTGTCATCATCATTGTCGCTATTGTATAGACATTGAGCAACAAGATGATCTTTGCTTCCACATTTGAAGCAACTTCTTGACTCTTCCTTGTTCTTGGATGAAGATTTCTTTCTTCTAGCCCGGTATCCTTTCTTCATCATGAACTTGCCAAATTTTTTGACAAAGAGAGCCATCTTCTCATCATCATCATCATCCCATGAGCCATCATCTTCACTTGATGTATCTTGCTTTGCCTTGCCCATAGATGATGTGGCCTTGAATGCCATGCTCTTCTTCTTCTTATCCTTCTTCTCATATTTCTTTTCCTTCTTTTCTTCCTTATCATCATCTCTATATGTATCATTGGTCATTATATCTCCCAACACTTGGTTTGGTGTCATGGTGTCCAAACCACTTTTCACTAGAATAGTGACCAATATGCCAAATCTTGAAGGTAAGAATCTCAAGAATTTGTGGGAGAAGTCCTTATCCTTCACCTCTTCTCCAAGTGCTTTGAGATCATTGACAAGCACTTGAAGCCTATGGAACATCTCTGGCACACTCTCATCCTCCTTCATCTTGAAGCTTGCAAACTTCTCTTTGAGAATGTATGCCTTTGCACCCTTCATGGCTTGAGTGCCCTCAAATGATTCTTCCAACTTCTTTCAAGCCTCATGAGCCATCTCAATATTCTTGATTTGCTCAAATGTTCTCTCATCAATTGCATCATGAATGGCACTTAGAGCAATGTCATTGTTTTGGAGAAGCACTTCTTCGGCCACGGTGGGATTCTTTGGATCACCAATCTCAATTTTAGTTTCTACCACCTTCCACACTTTTCTATTGATTGACTTGATATGTGTGGTCATCTTTGATTTCCAATACGGATAATTTGTGCCATCAAATTGGGGTGGCTTCTTGGTGTTGTTGTTTTGAGTCATTTTTACACCAAAGGTTATTAAGCCTCAAATCACGATGACCTCGGCTCTGATACCACTTGAAAGGTCCTAATGGCTAGAGGGGGGTGAATAGCCTATTAAAAATTTCTACAACAACACTTAACAAACCGGTTAGACAATTATGAGGCGAAGCAAGTGTTGCACTAGCCTAATAGAATAGCAAGCCACCTACCACAATTCTAGCTTATATGATTTCTATCCACATAATAGCTATGACACTACACTAAGTTAGTGTGCTCTCAAAAGCTAACTAAAGAGCCACACTAACCAAACTAACAAGCTCTCACAACTAGCTACACTAAAGAGCTTGACAACTAGTTTGTGGTAATATAAAGAGAGTGAGCAAGAAGGTTATACCGCCGAGCCGAGGAGTGACCTAATAAATCACAAGAATGAATACCAATGAAGACCAATCACCTCGGAATCAAATGATGACACAATGATTTTTTACCGAGGTTCACTTGCTTGCCGGCAAGCTAGTCCTCGTTGTGGCGATACACTCACTTGGAGGTTCACGCGCTAATTGGCATCATACGCCAAACCCTCAATAGGGTGCCACACAATCAACAAAAGATGAGGATCACATAAGCCATGAGCAATCCACTAGAGTACCTTTTGGCTCTCCACCGAGGAATGGTCAAGAACCCCTTACAATAACCACGATCAGAGCTAGAGACAATCACCACCCTCTGCTCAATGATCCTTGCTGCTCTAAGCCATCTAGGCGGTGGCAAACACCAAGAGTAACAAGTGAATCCCATAGCAAAACATGAACACCAAGTGCCTCTAGATGCAAACACTCAAGCAATGCACTTGGATTCTCTCCCAATCTCACAAAGATGATAAATCAATGATGGAGATGAGTGGGAGGGCTTTGGCTAAACTCACAAGGTTGCTATGTTAATGCAAATGGCCAAGAGGGTGAGCTTGAGCCGACCATGGGGCTTAAATAGAAACCTCCACAAAATAGAGCCGTTGTACCCCTTCACTGGGCAAAACATGGGGTGACCGGATGCTCCGGTCATATCGACCGGACGCAGGACCCCAGTGTCCGGTCGTGCGATGCACGCCACATGTCCCCTCTCTTCAAATACTAAACACCTAATCTCAATAGTCAAGTGATGACCGGACGCGCTGCTATGAAGTGACCGGACGCTGGACATCAGCATCTGGTCGTTTCTAGTAAGCATCCAGAAGTGAGAAATCATGATCGAACGCGTTCGGTCATGCTTGACCGGGCTCACCTAGCGTCCGGTCACTCGGTGTCTCCCCTGTGCACTGCCACATTAGTAGGACCGGACATAACCCTCCAGCATCCGGTCGTGGACCGACGCCAGCGTCTTCAAGCATCCACTGACCGGACACGCTGGTCCTACCGAAACTAGCGTCCGGTCACTTACAGTGACCTCCGTCTTTTATGTATAGAGCACCGGTGACTCCGTCGGACTGTCCGTACTCTATGGGCGGACACTCTACCAGTGAAGTTCCTAACCCTTGCTCAAATGTGCCAACCACCAAGTGTATCACCTTGTGCACATGTGTGTTAGCATATTTTCACAAACATTTTCAAGAGTGTTAGCACTCCACTAGATCCTAAATGCATATGCAATGAGTTAGAGCATTTAGTGGCACTTTGATAACTGCATTTCGATACAAGTTTCACCCCTCTTAATAGTACGGCTATCGATCCTAAATGTGATCACACTCACTAAGTGTCTCGATCACCAAAATAAAATGGCTCCTACCATTTATACCTTTGCCTTGAGCCTTTTGTTTTTCTCTTTCTTCTTTTCAAGTCCAAGCACTTGATCATCACCATGGCATCACCATCATCATGTCATAATTTCTTCATCACTTGGAGTAGTGCCACCTATCTCATAATCACTTTGATAAACTAGGTTAGCACTTAGGGTTTCATCAATTCACCAAAATCAAACTAGAGCTTTCACCTGTATATCAAGTACTACAAAATCCATAGGAATAAAGAAGTTTTGTATTTTTACTGGGATATTTTCAACGATTCCTACAGGGTAGAGGACCGATTGGTTGGCTAATTGTAAACACATCGATGTTGGTTTAAGTGTTGAGTAGTTGAGCTTATCGAAGATCTTCTTGGGCATGACACTAATGCTTGCTCCAAGATCGCATAACACATTCTCAAAGTTCTAGCTTCTGATCAAAAAATCAATAGTGGGACACCCTGGATCCTGCTTCTTGATAGGTGATGTATTTAGGATTGCCACACTACACTCCTTCGTCAACTTGATTACTTCAGTGGTGGGCAGTGGTCTTTTGTTGTTGAGGATGTCTCTGAGGTACTTCACATAGGTGGGAACCTGTATGGCATCTAATAGAGGAATATTGATATATATTTTGAATTACCTCTATAAACTTACCAAAATGCTCATCCATTTTGGCTTTTTGATTTATGCGTGGAAGCGGTAGGAATGTAGTGTCATTAAAATCTTGTTGTAATTCTCAATCTTGAGGTACAAGTTCTTCAACTTCATCATTTCTCTTCTCCTCTTCCTGCATTACCACTTGTGTCTTACCTATCCTCGTCAGATATGGTGGATCATGAGTAGACTTGCCACCTCTTGTGGTTATAGCATTGACCTTGGTAAGTTGACCATTGTTGTTGATTCCATCCTTGTCTCTATTGTTATGAACCTAAATTGTTGCCAATGATGTTTACATCCTCTTAATAGTCAGGGAATTCAACCCCCAAATATTCTCCACATGTGTTTTCAGCATTGAAAGCATCTTGAATGGCCTGACGATCTCTCTTATAATTGGCTCGCTGTTCGAGCCAATTCAATAGTATGTCCATTTTGGTTGATAATGCACACACCTCTTCTAGTACTTCTTCACTCTTATTGCATGATTGGATGTTGTATGATGACTAGCCTTGATTAGAGGCTATCTTCTCCATAAGAGTTTCAACTTTTCCAAGGGTGAGTGACATAAATGATCCTCCAACAGTGGCATCGAGTTGTTCATGAGCTTTCTGAGTTAATCCATGGTAGAAACTTTGTATGAGCAACCAATCTTCCATTCCATGGTGAGGAAATCTAAAATATATTCTTAGAAATGTTCAAATGCTTCTAGAATAGTCTCTCCCTTCTGTTGTTGGAAGTTGAAAATATTTCCTCTTAAGGCATTGGTCTTGCCCACTGGAAAGAACTTTTCTAGGAAGGCCTTTGAACACTTTGTCCATGTATTGATGTTATCTTTGTTGGTGTAGAACCATTGCTTCGCTCTTCTCAATAGTGAGAATGGGAACAAGTGAAGTAGTATGATGCATTGAGCAACGTCCTTGATGATGACTAAGCTACTAATTTCTAGAAAATTCTAAAGATGAGCACTAGCATCTTCATGTGCCTTTCCACTAAATGGGGTAGCTTGCATCATGTTGATGAGGTTTGGCTTGAGCTCAAACTCAAGGTTGTTGGTTTTGAGTGTTGGTCCAGTGCGAATGTTCTAGGTGCTCAAAGCAGAGAACTCACGTAGAGTTTTGTCAGTCATAGCTCAGAGACTGGTGTTGAGCTTCCTCTTGATTAGGTTGATTCTGATTGGAAGTTGTTGGTGAATCACAACCAATTCTGCAATACCCTATATAGAATATGAACAGCGACAAACAAGGGTAAGCCTGCTAAAGCAGAGTTGTTATGGTTTTATCAATAAGTATTTATTTGATCAATTCTCTATAGCCTTATGCCCCTCCCCTGCAATGGTGCCAGAAATGCTTGTTGACATTTCTTAGCATCACTCTTTACTAAGTTATCATACCTAGCATGATGCTAGAAATGCGTGGTTGGTAATTATTAATAACACTTGTAAACTTAGAGAAAAATATATATGTTAAAGTAAAGTATCCGCAAGCGCACAGATAATATACCATTGTAGCATTTCACCCAGGAGTATACCGAGTATCATTATTTATATTTTATCCATAGGGAGGAGCTATGAGATTGTTGGCAAAGAGATATTGATAAATATATATACTTATGATAAAAACCACTCTCATGCTATGGTATGGGTAAGTCAAATGATAAATAAATGATAAGTATGAAGCATTGATAATAATTCTAGAGATAGAAATAGAGACTCATAAAATGTAGTATGGCTAGATAGGAGATTCGGTAAGAGCAAAAGATTCCTAAGTCATTCCTTATTTACTAAGTCTTTTGTACACCCAAGTATATACACTCTCATCATAGCATAATTAACTTTGGATCTATGCATAAGGAACATTACTAAGGAAGATCAAGAATAGAGCTTGTCTCTCTTCACAACTGTGTTCTACTTGCTCTACAAATGGGGAGTGGACTACAAAAGACTCAACGGGAGTGTCACATCCGCGATCTACCACATGACCTAGAGTGCAGAATGCATTCATAGGTAAACAATATCTAAGCACCATTCTTACATAATGTCGACTACTTAACCCATGCGTGTCTTGGGCTAAGTGCTTTGCGAACATTTGCATAAACTCATTATCAATCACAACTATATCAAGTATATAACTAGAGCAAACTTGGAACATGATAACTAGCAACATAATATTAAAGTAGCACAAAGTCATAAATAAAGAGGTACAATGGCTATACCAGTCTCCAGATGGTAGATCCAGAATCCTAAGCAATAACCCACCCTTTACTTGAACCTTGCTAGCTAGCCTATACTAAAAACTTGAAGAATTGGAGCTCTATTCTCTTCTCTCTGGAAACCCTAAGTTCTGGTCTGATCTTGACTTATGGCAGCGTGCTCTAGAGGGGGGCAGGGGCTGGTTATATAGGCTGGAGCATCAATCCTTGTAACACCCCAGTGTTAAGCATTGCATTTGGCATTTGCATTTCATGAGCACAATCATTATCCAAGCATTCATGAGCATGAGCATATGAAATTTCATTTCATTCTTATACCTTATCACATGAAATGTTGATTTTATATATATGCTTATGCTTGTAATCATATGTGACCAATGTATAAAATGGTTGTGAGGTCATGAAAACACCTTAGATACATCTAGAATGATAATTGGAACAATGTTTATATTCATGACATAGACCAAATTTGTTTCTAAGTGTCGGTTTCATTTGAAATGCCATTTTCATGATACTAGTTTGACCAAAGTTGAACAGTACCTTAAAGTGTTTGCATGGCTATGTGACCTAAATAAAATTATAGTTCACATCAAGGGTAACAAACTTTATTTAAGGGTCATGAGCTAATTCAGTGTCTAATATGGTCAAATAGAGCTCACAAGTATCAACAAAGTGCTTTTTTCAAAACTTGAAATTTTGCCGTCTTGAAGCTGTTTTCAGTTTCAATGTAACCCACTTTAGAGCTTTGTAGTTTGAAAACCATTGTGAATTAGACAAAACTACTTTAAGCAATCTTGTAGTACTCACATAGCTCTACAATTTTTATTAAGTAAGTTTTTGCTAAATCGCTACGGATTAGGAGTACTAATCGCTTTAAGATGCGCTGTCAGTCGAGTTTAGGGTGGGCTGAATCAGCGCCGCGCGTGCGCGTCATGGTCGACCGGTGTCGGGCCGTGGCCACCGCGTGGAGGCTATCCGCCGGCATCGGGCCCATGCATCAGGCCAATGTGGGCAGCAAAACGGCAGCAACGCGCCCTCCTCCTCACTCGCTCTCACTCGCCTTGCTCTGCCTCTCTCTCGCCCTCACCGTGCCCGAGTGAAGCCGCAGCGCGCCATGCCATTGCCGCTGACCTCCACCAAGCTCACACACATAGCTCTGCCATGCCTCACTCCACCTTGCTGACCCTCTAGCATCACCATTCTAGCCTAGGTAATGCGACATTTCACATCGCCATTGCCGCCATGGTCATAGAGCGCCACCGAGCTCTGAGCTCACCGTGGCCAGCCTTATCCACTGCTCCTCCTACCTCTTTTCTCCCTAGTTCTATCATTGCCTTAGGTCATAGATGCTCACATCATCATTTATTTAACCGCTACCGCCTCTGTCATGTGGGAACGTGCGACGCCGCCGTGCGCGTCCGCCATGGCTGCAAGCACGTGCTCGCCGCCGCTGACTTCACCAACCGCCCTAAGCCAGCTCTGTTACCCATTACTGTGTCGCCTAGAGGTGTAGCACCTTCCCCGATGATGGAGACCTACCTTTGGCCGCTGTCTCATCATATGTGCTTGTTTGGTCACATCTTCACCAGAGACGATGAGTCCACCATCGCGTGCCTTCGCCGAGCCGCCAGGCTCACAAGGTGAGGTCGCTCCGGTGATCCACCGGGCCAACCTAGGGTACTAGTAGGTGCGTAAGAGTGAGGGGAACATGACTTCGGTGACCTCACCATCGACAAGTTTGCCGCTGGTCAAGCCGTGCCCCTGCTCTGTGTGTCACTGACGTGTGGGTCTTGTTGACCCATGGGTCCCAGCTATCAGTTAGTATTTGAAATGTTTTTCCTGATTTATTTTCACATATTTGAATGCAAACTTCAAAATTTTATAACTGGAGCCGGGAATATCCAAATGGGGTGAACCAAATTTTGTTGGATTCATCTTGAAGTGTACTATTTGATAGAAATAAGAAATATACTGTTTAGGGTATTTTTTGGGAGAATTAAATTGAGCAAGATAAGTGCTTTTAAAATAGTTTTTATCTTGTAAATAGCATAACTTGAGCTAGGAAGATGATAAAATTGTGATTCTAATTTTGCTGATCTTGTGTTGACATGCTCTAGCCAAGAAAAATACTAAACTTGGAGTAGGCATACTTGAAATATAGTCTTCATATTTAATCCTAATTAATTGCTAGTTTTTAGTTAAATTAATTAGGGTAAAAATACATAACATATGATCATACAAATTTTTACACAGTATTATCATGCTAGGAGGAAAGTAAAAAAATATTAAATCTGTTGCTTGACACTTTTTTACTATGCTAAACTATTTTTTTGCTAAAATAAGCATATGTAACTTTCATTTTTGTAGAGGTAGCTATACTTATCCAAACGATATGAAATTTATACAGTAGACTATTAGGGTCATGTGTAGCCTACTATAATTTTCTTGGAATTTATTGAGCACTAGAAGTATTTATCCTTTAAACCACCTTATTATCTAAGGAAATTAATAAATGAATATAAATAAATTAGTTATGTTTAACCATGATGTTTTATGTGGTGCTTGTGATGCATATGATCTGTTGATGTTATTAGTTAGGCTTAAAAGTAATTGGTTGTATACAACTAGTTAATTATTGCTTTATAATTCAACTAGATGGTTGTATGTATAGTTTCTGTTACGGTGGTAATTTCATAACGATAATGGTCTTTTCTATAAAACTTATTAATAAAAAAGTTGTAGATAACTTACTTATCTACCTAGTATTAAATTTTTATATTCATAGGTCTTATGGTTTAAGAATTATGGCTGTTAGAAGTCTGCTGTCAAAAATGCTTGCTCTCTGGATAGATCTGAAAGATTGATTTGTTTGACCTAGATAACTATTGAATCATATTAAGATGATTAAAATAAAGTTGTAGGCAATTTCATAAGCTTTCCAGAAGTCCACAACTATATTATTTTGATGTGTATAACTCTAGTTATGATCAAAACAAGTGGCTGTTGTCTTGTAGTCTAGAAAATGATTTACATAAGTGTTTGTTTAAGTTACTAGAGAAGAGATATGTACCGACTCAGTAAAAGAAAATATAACTTGTTATCACCTTAATGCAATGCTATTGAGAACACTTATGAGGATGCATTCATCACATCATATCACATTATACATGTAATTATATATGTATATATGTATCCATTATATCTTATTCCATGCTCATGCATATAGGATCGTCCGAAGGGATAACTCTGTTGAAGTTCAAAGAAGAGCCGGAGGAACAACAAGAGGCACCTCAGGTCATAGCTCTAGAAGGAGAGGGGCAAACTCTTAAAGACTTACCCAAGTGCCTAGACCATAGGCTAATTTATTTTATCAAAGGTAAGCCCCAGAGCATTTTAAGCCTCCCATGTTTTACAAAATATCACTTGAGTCCTTTATGTTTGATGCATTAGGTTATAAGAGTTGAATTAGAAACACTTGATGCATAGAACTACCTTGTCCAGATAAATATATGTTTAACCCTATGTAGGTCTAAAATCGAATATATGCTTAGCCATGCTTAGACTGATAGAAGTCGGATGATTTCCTGTCACCTGTGAGATATAGGTGGATACCGAAGTACGGTTGGCTATATTTGTTATCATGGAACAGAACTATGGGGTAATTTAACTAGAGGCCGAGCGGAGTCTATGTGTAGGTTGATCCATGTGATTCTGTCTGTGCCGATTAAGGACCGTACCGTTGTTGGCACTTTTGTTGAGATTGAACGCAAGTCTCTCACTTAGCTAGCCAAATAACTTGTTTCGACCGTGAAGCTGAGTAGCTCAACCCAGGTCGGACCCCATTCTATAAAAGTGCGCACTCTGGATGGTAGTAAGGATGTGCGGGGAGCTAGACGTGAGCCCAAGGGCAAGATAGTCCTAATCGTCCTGGCAGCTGGTTGTCCCTGATTGTACAGCGCTGGTCAAACCTGCGAAATGTGGACCTAAGTTGTACCAAAGGTGACCTAAGGCGACTGTTGATATGGTCTATCAGGGTTTGTGTTAGGAATAAATTCTTAGCTGGTTGAAATCGATTTGAATCGCCGTCTCTCCCGGACAGTGAAAAAACTTGGCTAGCCCCAACATCGTAGTAACTGTATTATAGAATAATGGTTATGATGAACATGGAATTACTACACCGGCTATGGTACTATTGTATGCTACTAAATGATATACCACATGTTAGTTGCTAATCTAGAGATAAATAGTTATAATTAACTTGATGACCGAATTATGAATGTACAACTGAATTAGTCGCTTTTTATGTAAAATGTTGTCAAGCTAGCTCCACTTATAAAGCCTTACATGATCTTTGGAGTCACTTTATTTTTGGTTTATGACCGGTAAGTCTAACTGAGTACCTTCTCGTACTCAAGGTTTTATTCCCATTATTACAGACGGTATAGTTTATCATGGCTATTGCAAGAACTGCTTCTGTCCTGCCGTGGACGAGGAGTAAGCCCTAGACAGGCATCTCTTATTAATCCCTCTCTTATGCTCTTGTGAAAGTGTGATCGTGAGCTGGCACTATATTTAAACAATATTGCAGATATTGGTTTTAAACTTTTGATTTGCTTCCGCTACTATCTTACCTGAACGTGGTTTGTAATAACTTTAATTCGTACTCTGATAGATGAACTGTATTTATGAACTTTATGTAACGTGTGACATGTATGTTGAATCATGTACGATCTTGGTTGTATGTTGGTTGAATCGAGACCCTTCGCGGTACTCAACGGACTACCGGATTTATATGGGCTCAAGTATGACAGTGCGACCGCTTGTGGGCTGCCATTGTACTTGTGCTCTTATAAATTGATTGGTTCTGCTACAATCCTGAGCTCTCGGATCAAATCCTGAGCCCTCTGGAGGGGGCAAGCGTAATTTCAAAACACATGGTATACAATGTAGAAGCAAAATAAACATTATGAGCTAGTGGTAAAGTAAGAGAAGCAAGCGACAGTTGGGTGGTTAGGAAATGTGGTGGTACTTCTTATTCACCGGATGAAATACCTTATGTGTCTTGTCAACCTTGTCATCTCTTTTAGTGGTAGGCGATAGTGATATGTTGTGGTGACTTCAACAATCTCAAAAATCTCAGCAAGCTCAATTTCATGCAAGTGTTCATAAGGATGTCCATTACTTCATGGTCATTCAATCAAACAACATACTAATCAACATTCATTTTAATTTAATTCAATCAACAAATAAGCTCAACAAATATTTATTGGTTTATTACATCATTCATAAAAGTAAGAAACACAGTAAAATCATAGATTCCACGAGGCTTGATGGTTCTCGTCTTGGTTGAGGGTAAACTTTGGTAGCATGTCGGTGTCTGGATACATTTGTCTTGCTTTGCCCTGTGTGGTGTACGGGCTTGATACTCCTGGGATGTACTCATGATACTTTTGTGTGGCTTGTGATGAACTATGAGGTCTTGTGTGATGAAACTACAACTTGGTTTATGTTTGTGCTGTGCATAACGAGGTTTTCTATGTGTTGTGATGGTCATGTGATGGGTCTTATGTTATCTATTGATGTTATATATCCTATATACATGTGATGTGTGTGCCTAGAGAGCCTCCCAAAATGGGAAAACTCTGCCGGAACTAGCTTGAGCATGTTAAATGATTTAGTGAGATTAAAACAAGACAAAGGTTAAGATGAATAAAAAAAGTTTAAGAGAACAATTAGGATAAACAAGGAATATCACACTGTCACGATTTATACATACTTAGGGCACTGACCACCATTACATAGTTCCTCACTTGGGTTCTCCCTTTCTACTAGATCCAAAACCCACACAACTAAAACCTATAGCTATCCTTTTTGAAAAAGTTTTATAAAACTCATTTATTGTCACAAATATAGGTTTTTGGTGGTGTAGAGGCTAGAATTTATGAAAGATAAGAGGTAAGATAACATCAATCTCCCACCAGCAAGTTAAAATTTACTTTTCGGGGTATAATTCTCAATTTAGGTGATTATTGACCACGGTACTATGAGATGTATCTTGTAACCACGCTTTGATACCCATTTTCCCTACGAGGGCTCCATGTTCAACTTGATCCACAAGCTCATGCAATAGGGCGTATAATTTGTCACACGATGCCCGTGCCAATGATATTGAGGTAGCTATATTTGTCAGATTTGATTGGGCTTGGCCCAACCTATCAAAATAATCCTAAGGTCCTGAATAAATGCTAGTGCAATAAAGGATTAATCTCGTATGAAAAATTGACAAGAGATTGACTCGGCTTAAATATAAATGTCTACTGTGTGTACCTATTATAAGTTTTAAAAAAGCAAAAACCTAGAAGGTGAGTCACACACTCGCACGCGTGCCATGACACGAATAGGCTCTCGAGCAGTTAGATCATGACATGAGTGAAACTGTAAATGAGAAAGGTAAGAGTGGCTCTTGAGGCCAGTCTCAATGAGAGTTCCATATGCATTATATAAGCTGATATAACATGGTATAAATGAAGAGAGAGGTGATAAAAGTTTTAGGGATAAAATGAGTTTTAATGGGATGAAATTTGTCTACATTATTTTCAACGTATAGGCATCTTGAAAACTAGGATACAAGATCTCACCGAGGCTGGTCTTCATATTAGGTGACAACGCCACTTTTAATTTGTATGTATGTCTTGTGTTTGAAGATGTACAACTATAATATCACTAACAGTGTTGGGTAGACATGGCACCTGTCTCACTTTTGGAATTAATCCGCACGGTCTATCTTCGTATCTCCATTTTTTTCAATAAGACATGAAGACTTCTAGCAATCCCTCCATATCAACGATTGTTAGGTAAGTAGTACCCAATACCTGACTGCATAAAGATCTCAGCTCTGAAGTCGGTCGTACTGACTTAGAGGTATATTCAGAAGGTCATTCTCTGCACAAGTATTTGTAGCCAGTACTCTCTTCATTCTAAATTATAAGTCACTTTGATTTTTTTTGATACATCTATTTTGCTATGTTTTTTTTGTGGGGAAAGATTGAGGTTTATATTAAATATGAACAGGGTTACAATCATTTGCCACTAAGTGGCCAACAAATTCTGGAGCTCTCATGATCCACACCTTTGAACAGAGTTGTTTACCAGCATGTTGGCCTAATTCATGAGCAACCCTATTACACATTCTATTACAATGGATAAACTCAACCCCTCTAAGCTCATCACCGAGCAACTTAGCTTCTTTCAGTTGTAACGCAAGTTTGGAACGATTATCTTCATTAGAGTTTAGGGCTTTGCAAATTGACAGACAATCAGTCTCCAATACAACAGGTAGATCAATCCACTGGATTTCCAATCTCAACTCCTCAGTCAGCGCCATAAGTTCAGCAACTTCCGGATCAGAGCAATGAAAGCGAATTTGGCTTGAAGCAAATAAAACCGAACCCTGTGCATCTCTCGCAATGATTCCCAAACTAGCAAGGCCATCCTTTAGGCCTGCATCAACATTTACTTTCACATGCCTAGATTGTGGCGGTTGCCACTGAGATTGCAACCGAACTGCCTGTGCACTAGACTTTAGGTTCTCTGAGATGATATTCACACTTGCCTTTCCTTTTCTGTCAGCCCTTGTTTAGTTCGCAAAATTTGGATTTTGGGACTATTGTAGCACCTTCGTTTTTATTTGGCAAAATCTGTTTCCTCTTCTCTTCCACAGATAGGACAGATTAGCATTGCTTCTAAATTTCTTCTCCATTTGTTTCGTGTTGTTGGGAGGCAGGCATTCGCGGTCTTCCAAGCAAAGACCTTTACTTTGGGAGGGACATTTGCTTCCCAAATATTATTCCATAGAGACCGATTTCCATCTGGTGATGTGCTGGATGCTTGGTTCTCCTCGTGTTGCAGACGATAGCCCAACCTGTAAGCACTTTTGACTGAAAAATACCACTCTTTTCATAGTGCCAAGCTACAAAATCCATTTGCCCTCTCAGAGGAAGCTTCAATTTTAGAATTTTCTCAACATCAGGAGAATGGAATAATTCATCTACAGTCTGCAAGTTCCAAGTATTAATATGTTGATCAATAAGTTTTGAAACCCAACGGAGCCGGTTATGACGTTTCTTCCCCAAAATAGCGAGGGAAGTCTCTCTTGGGATCCATTGATCACGCCAAATCCGGATAGTGGACCCATTCCCCACGGGCCATATAATTCCTTTCTTCAGCAAGTAAAAACCGTATTCAATGGGTCTCCATGTAGGTGAAGCCAGCGGCGGATCCAGGAAATATTTTAGGGGGACTAAACAACACCGCTGCTCGATCTTAAGTCTCAGCCCCCCTACACTATAGAACTTTGCCTAAAAATTCATAGGAGCTCTACAGTAATTTGCACTACTTCGGTTTGAGTAGGGGGGCTGCCCCCGCCCCACTGCTGAATCCGCCCCTGGGTGAAGCATTACCTGTGAACACGGTGTCAATGATATGGCCATTAGGATAATATTTCGCCTTCAGTATGCGTGAACACGGGCTATCTGGGAATTATATCAATCTCCATGCTTGTC
Organism: Miscanthus floridulus; assembly: GCF_019320115.1. Classification (NCBI taxonomy): domain Eukaryota; kingdom Viridiplantae; phylum Streptophyta; class Magnoliopsida; order Poales; family Poaceae; genus Miscanthus; species Miscanthus floridulus. The sequence continues at coordinate 101,672,060 of NC_089581.1, forward strand.
TTGCTTGCAAAGCTTGGTTAAAAATACGAAGATCACGAAAGCCCATCCCTCATCTAGATTTTGTTTTGATTAACATCTCCCATGCACACCAGTGAGTCTTTCGGACCCCTCTTTCAGCTCCCCACCAGTACCATCTTATTTTCCTCATAAGTTCTTCACATAAAACCCGCACTCAGGTGAAAAACTCCCATACAATAGACTAGAAGGGCCTGTGCAATGGATTTGATGAGAACTTCTTTTGCAGCAGCTGAGGAATATTTCTCACTCCAGTTATCGAGTCGTTCCTCAATTGACTGGAAAGCCTCTCTTTTAATTCTTCCTTATGGCGTTGCGAGACCAAGATATTTTGGTTCGAAGGCTTCCTTCTGTACTTGTAGATATGCATCTAGCTATCATAACATACATAGTAAAATAGATGAATAAAAAAATCAAAGCGACTTATAATTTAGAATGGATGGAGTAGAAGATAGGGGCTCTTGTGTTCTTGCCCTTACTTTGATGTGTAATTGTGATTTTGCCTTCGTTTTTCTAACTTTGTAATTTTGTCCTTAACTGTTCACAGGTTAACGCAATTTTGCCCCTAGTCAACAGTAAAAACATGGGCAAAATCGCGTTGACTTGTGAACAGTTAAGGGCAAAATCACAAAGTTAGAAAAACAAGTACAAAATCACAATTATATATCTGTGTAAGGGGTAAGAACACCATTTTCCCTAGAAGATAAGTTAGCAACTTAAGAAAGTTTATTAGGTGTCGCTGTAGAATGAAATTGCAACACGATGTTGATGGAAATGATGTTTGGTTTTCTCTAGTGCCTAGCCATGGAGCAGGAAACTACGTAGACAAACGCGAGTCTATTGTTTAGGGCAGGTTTCTCCATAGATTCGTGAAACACGACGTGCAGGTGCAATTCACCAAAATTATACATACGGGCACACCAGCCAGCAACTTGTATTGTACCATGAATTAGACTCCATAGACTTTCATTAAAAAAACTGAAACCATCGATCGGCTGCCAAGGCAAATCTGAACGTTCGGGGAAAAAAAAAATCAGAATCCGGCGTCATCACGTCGCCTTTGCACTAGTAACGCACGCAAACTAGTATAGAATTTAATTTAATAATTTAATAAAAATAAAAATCTGCACTGTCTGGACGGTCGTGATGCGGCTGGTGCGGGGACAGAGACCGTTGACCGGATCTGTGAACCGTCCGATGCAGGCACGTCGGCATCACGGCGTCTGGCATTTTGCTTACGGCGCAAGGAAAGAGGAGAGCCAACTTGGCATCCAAGTTTGCGCCGCGCGTACCCGCGCCTAGGTGGGTCCGGGCCCATGCGTCGGTGAGCGATTGAGGACGTAGGGCGGTGGGTGGGGATAGACCGGAATAATAATAACCCAAGTGGGGTCCGTGCCGCGTGCCTGGACCTCGCCCTCATCTCTCACGCTCCGTGTCCAATAATTTTTCTACCGCCGCATACCCTCCTGTCTTCCTCCCACCTTCGCCCTCCGCCGCCGCCGTCGGCCGATTCGTGCTGCTCCCACCTCTAACCAATCCAGTATCGCCGGCGAGGGAAGAAGCAGCAGAAGAAGAAGAAGCTCCGGCGAGAAGCCCCACCTCCGGCCATCGCCCGGGGATAAAGTGGGGTCGGTAGGGGACTCCTAGGGGAGCAAAAGGGATCGGATATAGAGAGATGAAGCAATTAAATTCTTCTTCGTCCGCCGTCGCCCCTGCTAACGCTCCCACTACTAACCCTAGGTAAGCATCGTCGATCGGCGGATCTGCTTTTGTGACTGTCTGATTCCTCGGCGAAGAGGATCCCCTTGTAGTCCTCTCATGTTGGATATGTTGGATGTCAATTATATGTGCTATGATGAAGATGGAGATGTGAATTGTTGGGGCTAAGTTGATTCTTCTATGTATTGTTGACTTTTCAAAATTACAATTTTTATTCATGTGACTGCAGTTCTGTTTGATTACTTGTTAAAGTATCTGAAATCCTTGCGTGTGATACGTGTGGTTCACTGGGTTTTGTCAGAATTCCGCTGAATTTTACCCTATGCACCTTATTCTGATGTTTACTTGAGTCGTTTACTGCACTGCCATGTGCTATGCGATGGATATGGTCTAAGATACAAGTATTCTTGCTCCATGTTCAGTTAAATTCTTGATTACTAATTTGTGCATGAAAGAGAATATTTGGTGCTTTAATTCATCACTCAATAGATTATTTCATAACCATGTTATCTGTTGGTTAGTACAAGTATCATGTTCCCTCTCCAGCCGCAGACCGTCATGACTAATAATACCATATAAGAAGTAAAAACTTCTCTACCCGTCTATATGCTTGCAGCACAACCTAGGCATCGTTGGCAATTGGTTGACTTATTTTGCATGGAAAAACATTATTGCGCCACGACAAAAGAAATGTGCACTTTTATAATCTGTTTGGCCATGCTTAATATGACAGCTGGTGACAGCATTAAGATTGGATTCTCTAGGTTCTCACGGCAAAATCGATACCATAGTTAATCCTTTTGAGTGTCCTGCTGTAATCCAATATTGTTCTGTTGTATATATTCAAAATGCAGCAACAATATATCTTACTGATTTATGTCGATTTTCCCTTTGCAGGATCATTCTGTCGTTTCTCGTTTCCTATCCGACTCTTTTTTGTTTTATGCCCGTCCGTTATGAGGCTGAGTGTCTTCAGAAGCTTCTCTACTAGATTAGTGTAAATAGTAGACTTGTTCGGGTTTAGCTTGGTTGGAAGAATTAGTCTCTGGTTCGTGTTCATTTCTGCTAGCAATAATGGCTGCGATGAACGGAAAGGCATGGGGTAAATGTGGAAGGAACATAAATAGTCTCAAGAGAAAGCGGGAGAGCCCCGCTGCATATGATGCTGACGTATTCCGCACCTCTGAATTGCATCAGCATCCTGTCAATGATTCTGCTGTTAGGTTTCATGTTGATCAAGACCGCAAGGCAAAGATCGTGTGCCACTTCAACAAGCAGGTTTTGCAGAGCTATAAGAACTTCATGAGTAGTGCACCACCTAAGCGTATTTTGCTTCGCAAAGGTGCTGTCTGGAAAGACGTTCCAGAAAAGATTGTCAAATTGGCCCAAGCCGACTTCAGGGCAAAAAAGACGATCACAGAAACAGGATATCAGAACCATCTATTTTTGCTGGATTTTGCCCATATGACATTCATAGACACAAAGACAGGTCTTCAGAGGCCTATTGCTTGGATCGATGAAAATGGAAAGCGCTACTTCCCGGAATCATTTATGCAAGATCAGAAATTATTTATTAAGAAAGATTTTGGCAATGGAAATCTTGAGTACATTAGTGTTGAGCCAAATGGGACACGAGAAATGAATGACCAGCTTGGAACATCAGAAAGTTCTGCAGAAAGCTCAAACTTTGATTCAAGTACTGAAGATGTTTCCAGTCCTAAGAGAGCTAGGGCTGAAAAGAATTCCATCGTAAATAATTACTGTGATATGGGAGAAGCTATTGGAGAAAATGAGCCATGCACTTTGTTGACTACAGCCTGTAACCTACTACCACACCAAGCTAATCTGGGTGAGGTATCACGTGCTCAGCGCACTATTGAAGCCGTGGAGAAGCTGTTGCTGCAGGGGATGGGTTCAGTTATTGAATCCAAGGACATTATTGGAATCTTCAGGACTCCATTATTGGATGACCACAAACAAGTCCGTTACCATATTCACCAAAAGCAAGTACAGGTTACCGGATTTCATCGTGGAAACGCAAATGTCCGTTATGCATGGCTTCCTTGCTCCAAAAGCACCGTGCATGAAATGATGCTGAATGGTGTTTTACAAGTTCATAAGCCGCCCATTAAGTGTGCAGCCTATGGAGAGGGCACCCTCCTTGCACCAGCAAATCGTTCTGATGCCTGGTATGTTCTTGACATATCAATTGTTCCATTTATGTCAGGATTTTCCCTCCCCCCTTTCCAAATCGTTGCTGGCACCTAACTCTCGTATCTCATCTATGTTTCTTAGCTGTTCACATTTTCCAAGTTCTGTTATGTTTTCATCTATGTCTCAGATGTTTGCACACTCCTGAGTTCATTACTTTTCTTTTTACTGACATGCTATTCAGATGCTTTTAGATCAATGACAGCAACTAATTACTGTTTCATTTTATTATTCTTGTTCCTCACCAAGTTCATTTTCCTTTCCCTAACCGTTGCCAAATTCAATATTTTTATTACTTTCTGCAGTGTGAAATACTCTGATGTTGATGAAAATGGCATTGTCCATATGATGTTGTGCCGTGTTATAATGGGGAACGTAGAAATAGTTCACTCTGGATCTAATCAGCACCGACCTAGTAGTGACTATTTTGATAGTGGAATAGATGACCTTAAAAACCCACAACATTACATTGTGTGGGATATGAATATGAATAGGCACATCTATTCTGAGTTTGTAGTCATCGTCAAATTGCCTTCTAAAACCAAAGGTAACTAATCCCAGCTACCGTGTCTTCAGTTTGACTTATTTGTTTCTTCATCTGTGGCAACCCAAATTTCCTTATTGCTAAGCTTTATTTGTGTCAGATTCCCTCGTGTCGCAAGAAGACTGTCAGAATTCATCTGATCTGTCACTGGTGTTGAATTCTAGTTCACCTGACTGTATTTCAGAGGTAAGATGCTGTACATGTGGTATTAACAAGATAGTACTGTAACACTAGAGTCAACTCCTGTTGAACCACTGTTGGAGCAGCAAGATTGCAGTAATTCAGATTGTGTGATTTGTCTCAATAATTGACTTGTGATTGCATTATTGAGATTATAACTTGGAGCTGATTATATTCATTATCTATGATAGAAACCTCCAAATATGATAAGTTTCCCTGTGAAACCATGCTATTTTAGTCATGTTGGAGTTGGTTAAAGCACCAGTTAACAACTTCCTTTTATGCATAAAACAGGAGATGAACCTGGAGGCACCTCCAGCATTGGGAGGTGGATGTGCAGCCCCCATGCTAGGAGATTCGATGGAAAAGGCTCCAAGCTCACCTTGGATGCCTTTCTCCATGTTATTTGCAGCGATCTCAACCAAAGTGTCTCCTGAGAATATGGACATGGTTATTAGTTGCTATGAAGAGTTTAAGGTCTGATACATTTTTTTCTCTCTCCTTTGACTGAAGTCACCTTCCCTTCTTTGGTATCCAAAATCACTTGTATTTGTATTATTGTGTATTTGCCAGAGCAAAAAAATAAGCCGAGGTGAACTAGTAAAGAAGCTGAGGCATGTAGTTGGTGATAGAGTGTTAATATCGACGATAATGCGTCTCCAAGATAAGGTGTGAATTGTTCTACTTGTACCTTGCTGATACAGTTCTCTTGGATTCTTTCTGAAAGCCTGAAATCCTTTTAGCCGTAAGGTGTGTCAGCTGGTGGGGTTCTGGGATGGACAGCCAGTCCGCCACGCACTGAACTTCTGAAGGCCTATATCTTTTGCTGTGAACAAGCTACTTTTCAAGAGCATCAGAACAGCAGTGGTTTGATGACCTGTTTCTTTTCACACTGTTTTCTGAGGAAATCCTTTTGTTTTTGTGTCTTTTTGGCTGCAGTTACCTCCAATGGAGAGGCGTGAGGCACCAGACGCATCAGCGGCCAAGATGGTGGTGAAACCGTGAGGTGGGTGTCAGGTCGGTGGGGGAGGAACCAGCCGATTTGACATAAAACCCTGTGGGAAGCAGCGAAGCCTCTTGCGTCAGTCTTTGTATGGCGGCTGCTGTTTGTTCTTTCTGTGCCATAGGAGTCTGTTGGCGAGGAAATTGTATCTGGTGTTTTTTCATTTCAAATTAAACTATGCATGCAGCTGCCGTGCTTTTTGAACCATTGGAATGATTCGTGAGTGAAAAGGGTTCCTTTTACCTTCCAGTTTGCCTTTCTAAGATAGCAGTCGCAGAGTTGAGCATTGTTAATTAATGTTGGTCTTATATATAGAAGATATACTATGTTTTTGAGTTGTCAATTGCTGCCTGTCGTTTTTGTATTCTGCACCCGTGGGCCGTGGTAGCCGCTAAGAGTTGGTCCGTCGAGTTCATTTTATGCATCAACCGACAGACTACAAGTCCCCCTCTTATATTTATTACACCCAAAATGGTGATGCAGAGAATTCTCGTTATCATTATTGTCCTTAGAATACAACTGCGCGGAGGCAGAGGATGGTTCAGATGTTTGGGTGGGGCGTCGGATTCAGGGTCCCAGCCTGGAGGCTCGATGTTGGGCCAATCGCCTCTGCAACGTAGCCTGATGTAGAGGCTCTTCCTCCCTGTTCGTCCCCCATCAAATAACACAACACAAACAAGCATGGCATCAGTACTCCACAATGTGGGTCTGCATCTTGATGTTATTGGCAAGATGCTGCTCATGGAAGGTAACTGCTGATCTTTCGCAGCCAGCGATCATATCTGGTGAATGCATACCTGCCAGCTTCTGTCTGCTAAGGTTAGCTGCTTGAGGGCGACGAGGCAGCCCTGCGCAACAGCTCGCGTGTACTCCGGGTCCCACCCGCCAAGCTTCACCACCACGTCCTCCTTCGCGTAAGAAACGCTTCCACTGCTCACGCTTCTTTGGGCCTCTTCTTTCGCAGCAGCTTCGTCTGTTTGTTGGATAATAACACCGCACACGGACAGCCACAAGGAGAACCTCTCAACCCAATGCTGTGAATTCTCTGGTCCAGACCAATGTGGGGGAAATGGTTTGAGAGTCTCTTACCACTTGCGTCCGACACCGATAGCCAAACTGTGAACCCAGAATGAAGGTACTGCCATCTGTCGAATCCGCTGGCTGCTCCTTGCTTGCCCCCCAGAGTTGCAACTACAGTGCGGACATGGCTGCAACGGATACATATCTTGCATCAGACAGAATCATCAGCTATGGGCTATGGCTACAGAAATCAGGCTCGGAAACAGAAAAAACAACCTGCTAAGGCTTTCCAAGACAACAGATTCTGCTTCAGCTACCGAGTCCGCTCCTTCAGAAGCCACCCCTACAAGTTTAAGTGCAGCGCCGTGTTATTTTGGTCACAAATAATGTCGACCGTATATGACGAGATTGACAACTGGATTTTAGTCAAATCTGATAGCCCAGATATCACATCATGTTATCAATAAAATGCCATTAGGCAGAAAATCATACATGTATCAATCAACTTTTGAGTGGCGCTCTCTAACAGCTCACTTGTGCAAACCGGAAGGTACCTGCATTGCCATGAAATATGGGGACAGATTCATGAGTAGATTACCAGACATCAAGTTTGCAAATTCATACTTTGCATGTTCTGAAAATATTCAGCCTAGAACTAGAATGCAATCTGCACAGCATGGTATCTAACTGGAAAGCAACCGAATCGAAAGAAAGAAATGAGATGCACTCACCCAATGCCCTCGGCTCTCTCTTTAGCAACTGCCTCATTAATGTCTGTGGAATCACCAACAATGTGGACACTGATCCCTGTCAACAACTGTGTGATCCCAGAAGTGAGGGATTCCCATGGTTCATCTATGTCAGGCCATTTCAACTCTTGCTCTACTTTCTTCAGATTCACCACCAATTGGTCCTCATCGATGAACCTGTGACGTAGAATGAGCAAATAAATACTTCCTCACAAGTAAGAGTGTGATGCTAGATGATAGACACATACCATATGGTCTCAGAAGACTTAATCCTATCAAACAGTGTTTGGACATTCATCAAAGTCCTCAGTGTCTCATCAGACTTGGCTCTGATCAATAGGGATGTATCATCAACGTCAACAAAAACATCTCTTGAACTCTCTATGCCAAGCTTTTGGATGTCCAGTCTCAGCTCCACCTCTCCGTTTCCATCAGTGAACTATATACAGATAATACCAGGTGATTTGTTGTCAAAACCACAAGAAGAGCCATGCCCAACCAATAGAGTTTCTTTGGCACGATGGCATGAATTAACAGCAGTAAGTTATTCATAGCAAATTAAACAATAAATATGTTTATTGTTCTTCTATCTGATTCGATTGTATCCTCCACTCGGTTTCCCTGTGGTCTTAAACTCACTTATGTGCGCACGGGGAGAATGGTATGGGAGCTCGCTCCGAACCTGTTTCAGAAACACGGAGTAATTCAACCATAGGAGAGCATGGTTAACTTCCATGTTGCTAACGATAACGATTGCACTAGCATTCCCCGTTGTCTTTTGGTGGCTTCTAGTAATCACGATTGCCCAATCAGTATACGCTATTTTGTTTCAGTCGTGGACAGTTAGAACCCGTAGGAATTACTGCATTACCATTTTACCAAGAGCTGGATTAATTGTAACACTCGTTGACAGCACATAGGCCCTGTTCACTTTGCTGAAAAGCCATACCTGAAAGTGCTGTTTGCTGATTTGTCGTGGGAAAAAAACACTTGGTTCGCTGAAATAGTACGGCTCATACCACGATCACGGCCGTAATGTTATACAGAGTCAACTACACCAGTAAACAAGTCATGGGAAGAAAGCGGTGCTAAAGCTTTTGCAGACACTAGTGTTGGTACACGAATTAAATGAGCAACGGAGAGTAAGCGAGGTGACATAATCTGGTGCGTCAGATTGCAGGCCTTGGCCAATCGTTACGGGCATGAGCAGATAAGGTAGCTAGCAAACAAGTAAGCAATCCCCAATAAGAAAATAGTACTTGCCTCGTAGTCCTTAGACGGGGCGGCCGACGCGGACACGGAGGCGACTCGCCGACGGCGAGGCGGCGGCAGAGAGTGATCGAAACCGACGAAACTGGGTAGCGGGGAGCCGAGGGAGACGAGAGCTTGGGAGGCTGCCGCGGCCCCGGCGGTGAGGGTCTGGCTTGGTGGGGAAGGAGCAGGGAACGGAGGAGCAAGCACAAGCAGCCATGTTCGCCGCTGCCGCTGCTCCAGCCCCTGGAGTGGAACTCCCTCAAGAGCTCCGGTCTGGTCCCACGCAGCGTCTGCCTCTGCTAGTCTGCTCTCTGCTGCCTGCCAGAGGGCAGAGGCGATGATGGTATGCTTGCAAGATTTGCGCGTGCGTGTGTTGGGCTGGGCTTTGTAATTTTTGGCCCAAACCTCAGTTGTCGGCCTGTCGTCACATCCCCGAGTCCAAACCCAATCTCGTCCCTGTCGATGGCTGTTGTCACTTGGTTTGGCACGCTCTGCTAAAAAAAAAAAACTTGGTTTGGCACGCGAATCGGAACGGTGAGGGCGGCGACACCGTCCACTGACCACAACGGCGGAGGACGGAAAGTGGCCACTAGTGGGCGACAAGGAGCCGGCAGCATGGTGGGGGCGACAACGTTATATAGTCTGTTCGCTTGTTGCCGGCCTAAACCAGTCAGCCAACAGTATTTTTCTCTCACAACAAACTAGCACTAGCCAGTCCAAACCAGCTCAGAGCCTAAACCAATCAGCCAACAGTGTTTTTCTCTCACAACAAACTAGCACTAGCCAGTCCAAACCAGCTTAGAAACTAACTAGCGAACGAGCCGATAGAATATGCGCCGGGGAGCGGGGACGGGGACGCAATGCGCCGGGGAGCGGGGACGGGGACGCACGCCATCGAACAGAGATTGAAGATGACACGTGACGGTCCACTCGAGTGCGTTGCGTTGACCAGTTGACCTGATCCTTCTCCTGTTAACTGGCAGATAAACTCGATGTCCCCGTCCTTTGCCTCATCACTCATTCACTCACAGTTCTCCCCGTCACGTTCATATTTACCATATCCTAGTGAGATCATAATAGGCACATTTCGGATGTTTCTATCAAGTTTTCTTTTAGTAGTTTCATTCCACTCTTTTGTAAAAACCGAGTTGTTCCCATTGACAGAAATCGGTATCATGCCAACAGAGCATTCCACCCACAGTTGAGAGCAGCAACACAAGAACATATACCAACCATCCGAAAAGGAAATGAATCGCGATTGAATTGAACGTTAACCAGCGCCAGGCTAAACCAACAAAAGAATAGAGTTAGCCATAGTGTAGCAGCTAAGCCTGTTTACAGGAAATTACAAAATAAAAAAGAAAAGGAAAGGCCGTAGGCAAAGTGAGAGAGATATACAGCTAAGCTAGCTACATGCTCTAAACACTTGCAGAGAAATCAAAGTAGCGAGGTTCTCTTTAATTTTCTGTCACTGATGGCCAAGGCATCAAAGAGCCACCGGCAGTGACACGGAACCTCCAGCAACAAGAATATTATCACGTGTGTGTCTTCTAAGCGTGCCCCCACAGGCCTCAAATTGGAGGCCCTGCTGCACAAAAGAATCGATTAGCCAGCCACTTCCTTTTCTGCCAATTCTAAAGTCAGTCTGCACCTGTGCTAATCAAATCAGCTTTGTCACAATCACCACCTGACCCGATCCCTCCCACTCCTCTCTTCTGTCACCTCGTCTTGTAGTTAACAATGCACCTAAACAAAGAATTCTTCTGCTCAGTAGAGGTTAGCACCTGTGATTCCCTAAAATGTACGTGGAAAACCAAGCGACAACTTGTCCTCCCTTGCAAATCTCTGCCCCGAACTGCCCTGCTGCTCAATCTGCCTAATGGCACTAGAAGGTAGCCGGATTTTCACTCGTTTTGGACGGAGCTCTGCTGCAGCATCTCTGCTTCTTTCCGCAGACTCTTCTCGAGAACCACCACTGGAAGCCGGATATGACTGCAGTCTCGCACCAGGACTTGTAACATTGTGCTGGGTTTCCAACTGTCGCCGCTTTATCCTCCAAGAAATGGGAACCTTGTCCTCTCTTTCATCATCAGAAGAGGCAGGATTTGAGCTCTTCTGGCTCATACGGGCAGAGTGAACTGAACCATTATCATATTCTTCTGGACGCTTACTGACCTGCTGTACTTCAGGATGTACCTTCTTCAGCCGCCTCAGAACCTGATGACAGCAAGTCTTATATTATGAAAATTATGTTCCAAACTTGTATTGGGTTGCTAACTTTGTGATTTAAAGAACTTATGTGTTGAACAACTAGAGCTGGAAACTCAACTAAAGGATATATGATGTAGCAGAGTCCACTATATATACTATCTAAAAACTGGACATGTATGAAAACATTTGTGACTTTAAGACACGTCAACTTCACTGTCATGCTTATTGCATATGCTTCTCCCAATGAACCTATAAACTACCTTGAAATACTGCAACTCTACATGGTAAAGTCAAAAAAAGTGGTGACTGAAATAAATTGAAATAAAATGGTTTCCTCTCTGCCAATACATGATCATAACATAACATACCTGCTGTTCAGACAAGGTTGACGCCTTTGTTTCAGAAGTAGGTTTGTCAAACGAGGTGGACCTGCGCTTGACTCGGAAAATTTCAGACTCAGAATCGGAATTATCACTGCATTCCATGGCCGAAGCATTACATGAACCGTGTTCATTACAAGCATCATCCATGCTGGATGAACTGTCATCCACAGTGTAAGTTCCTTTGGTCATTGATGTATTTATTGCCTGCTTTGCAGTGGAATAAATCTGGTTAGTTTGTTTTGCATGGACCTAAGAAGCAAGAATTTATTTAACTGAGGATAGCAATTGGAGAAATGTTTCAATACAGGGTTAGTAAACCCACCCTTGCTTCTGAATGCTTGGGTGCCTTATGATGCGCAGAAGATGTCAAAATTGATACTGCAGCAGAACTGTTTCCCCCATCAACAGTCCTAAAGCCTGAGCTACCAGCTTTACTATTACCAAAATCCTGAGTAATCCCAAGATTAGGGACTCGTTCAACATTAGTATCAGAGATCTCAGCCTCCTTAAATGAGCCAATGCAACTTCTTTCCTTAGACAAGCACACATCCTGCTCAAATTTTCTTGATAGAGCCTCTAGCTCCAGTATGTCCTCTCTAACATAGACAACACGATTGGACTTGCAAGGGCAGCTCCGCAATTCTTGTTCTGTACCCCCAATTAAAAGAAACAATTAGCCAAGAAAATTAAATAAAGATACAGAAACAGCGACATTAGCACAATTACCATGATGTAGGCAGACAGGATCAAAGTTACATCCACACAACACATGTGTGATATAGCAATCACGCCGGCACATGCTACAGGACAGATTTGGAAATGTCTTTGGCTTATAGCATATTTGAGAACCCATTTTAGCAAGTAGGCCACGTGCACATCGCTGGAATCGCATCAACCGCACAAAGCAGGATTTCACACAATACTGGGAATTCGGATGTTCCAACTTGTCCCAGGATTTTGGATCACAGTTCAACAGCTTTTGGGAGAGAAGCACAGCAGAATGACAAAGTAGCTCCTCATGTGCAAGCAATGGAGTTCTGTTCAGAAGTGCGTAGCGCTTGCTAGCAAGAGAACCAAGAGGAAACCAATCGCCAATAGCAAAATTAACAGCTTCTCCACAATTGAAGCCTGGGTAATTCACAAATTTCTTAGGATATATATAGATACATAATGCAGTAAATAAAAAACTGAAAGAAAAACACGAGGCATACCATGACTGAAGCCTGCGTGGTAAGAACGTGGAAAAGTAATAACAAACTCTCCAGGTCTTTGTACAGCTTTATAGACAGGAACATTGTGATCTAGCAAGACATTTGGAGGGAACATTGTTGTCTTCCCCAGTAGGACATCAAATGCTGCATCCTCTCCATCACCAATCAAAATATCCTTGTTATATACGTACTGGCTAGCAACCCTTTCAAACCCAGGAGCCGCATCGCCTGGTATCCCATACCATGTCTTAAATGCCCCACAGTGATGGTAATTGATGCTGGTCAAATGATCAAAATCAGCACCAGCGGCCTTTAAAAGACAAGTATTTAGTCAATCTCACAAGACTCAAGATTTTACCTGTACAAATAATGGTCTTCCACGTGCCACGCAAACATGCTGAAGAGCATCCCAATATAAAGCATTGGATCTGTCACTCCCTGTTTTCAGACCAGAATTGTTAACAATCATGACATGTGATGTGGTAAAGAGTGTACAGAACTAATAGAATTATATTACTTACTGGAATTGGTGCCTGAAGAAGTCTTAGAACAGAACTGGGGAGCCGTGAAAAATTCTACAGGCATGCAAAAGAATATCAATAAGGACCATGTAGCAAATACAACAAACGACCACACATGCATGGAAGATCAAAGAAAGAATATTCACCTTGAGGTTCCAGTTGCTTTTCCCAAGTTGATCTTGAGGAGAAGAAGAGAAGGCACTCCCATCAACATCACAAGCATATTCTACGAAATCCATTTTCCCAAAAGCAATTTCACGCCAGAACTCCTCCTCCACATACCTAGCTGGGAGACAACTAGAGCTGGAATATTTCTTAGAGAACACTTTGTTTGCCATTTTTTCATAGTCCCGGAAGGTGTACTTTCTGCAGAGTCATGCCAATCATGATTTAGTTTGGAACATGAGCTAAAGCAATAATGAAAATAGACAAACAGTGGGCATACCTTCCACTCATGAAGAAAGTGACCGTATCATCCTCAGCCCATTCAGCAAGACGAAGGGGCTGAACTCTAGTCATGAACTTAAAACTGGGCTGTTCCTTCATCAGCACAACACCAGCAGGAACAGACGCACTTACAGGAGAGACGATTTTACAAATACCTGAAATAGAAGTAACACAGTCATAGTTATTCAAAATGTCTAGCGAGGCCATTGGATCAATGAGTGAGAGACATTATCATAATGCTAAAGGCAACCGTACCATATTTAGCAGCCTCAGGTGAAATCTTCTGTATATAAGCAATGGGATCCTCAAATTCCTCCTTGGTGGGACAATACACAGGGCACTCTGGTATCTTGTCTATCCACTCAAGGTTGGACATATCAAACTTGTCCACCTTGCGCTTTGCAAAAGGATTCTTGTCCTGGACATTTCCAGGTAAACCTGTACTGTTGTTGGAATGCAATCTGACCCCGCAGTTAGCTGGGCTCCGCAAGGCATCACCACCGCTTCTTGCAGCCACCGCAGGATTGTCACCCGCTTCGTTCTGAGCACTCAAACGCATTCTCTCGAGCCTCCTCCGCTTCAGGGTCTCGAGGCCGTTCCTGACCTCTGCAGGGAGACAGCTCCTACCCTCCACCTGAGGCATAGGTACACGCGTCAATTTTGGAGTCGAACAAAACTATCGCAGTTCAGTATTGCAAGTAGACATGGACCAACAGAGACAGCAGACTGAATGAGCACCAATTGTTTGGATACCACAAATTGGTCTCAAGTAGTACCAAAAGAGGAGCAACTCGGCAACCAAGTCAAGAAAGCTGTAGGTACTGAAATCAAGCACGGCACATTGATATTCTTGGGGTTGTTTCCCTACCACGGCCATAGTCACAATCAGTTTTGCAGTATGACTTTTAGCAGCCATGCGCTCTAGTTTGTATAGTCAATCAATTATCCAATTATCCATAACAGTGCGAGATGCTTAATAATGATAGCAGTAACAAATAAAACATGATTAAGTCATTAGCTTAACTTTTGTCAGAATTAGAACAAGAGATTTCAGCATAATGAGAACATATAAAAAACGGCGTGTAGGCCCTCTGAGAGGAAAGAAAGGAGAAGAAAAAAAGAGAAGAGAAATCTTCCAAGCAGACCGCAGACGCGGTCAAAGTGGGCAATTACGCACATGCGTGACGACCATGGTGGAGCTGAAGGAGAAGAAATTTGTGGAAAAAGGGCGGTGCCGGTGAGAGGTGGCGCACAAACGCGTCCACACGGCAACAATCACGCGTCCACACGGCAAGAATCGGACAAAGCCCCGTAACGCGACTTGCACTAGTGGTGATTCGGCAGGAGTATCTCCAACCTCATATACTACCCGCACAACCCAGAACGAAAACGAGACGGAAACCGATAGCCGTACGGGAGAGGGGAGAGGCCAAAGAAAATTCCATGTTACGACAGGTGGTGGCGGCCAATGAGGGGGTAGGGTAAAAACTAGGAAGGTTCGAGTTGACTGGTTCACCTGGGTCGTGTAAATCTGATGTGATCCTAATTCCTAGGGGCCGGATTTGAGGAGTTTTCCATAAATGAAAGAGAAAAAAAGGACTCCTACTTTTCCAGCATTGACTGAGCAGGAATTCACCGGGAGGCGGCAAACAAACGAAATTACCGAATTGGGTAGGAAAAGGAGTTGCTGCCTGCACCGCACGTACGAGCATCAGCAATTCACGGACGCTAATTCACGTCTACCCAGGAACGTTTCCCGCCGAATTGTTGCAACTGGAGGCGAAATCCACTGGTTGGGCCGTTAATTAACTAATGAAAATCTAGATAAGAGAATTTAATTTGATTTGGTTTTTGGCGGAAAAACAGGCGAAAACAGAGGAAGACAGGAGACGAGGAATCAAACAGTAACCACTCACGAGGATACTACTAGTGGTGTTGGCGGTGGTTAATTGCCGCGGCGACGAGAGGAAAAAGCGCGCGAGCGGAGGAGCACGCCGGCGGCGGAGGAAATTGGCGCAGATCTACTGGAGGGAGGGAGGGACGTAGAGAGGACTCACCATGTCGTGTCGCTGGGCGGTGGGTCGGAGAAGCCTCTAGAGAAATCCCCGGCGGCACGGGTCCCACATTCCCCTCCGGAGGTCCCCCCCGGCGCGCGGGAGAGGAGGCCGGGGATCCGAGGCGGGAGGAGGAGGAGGCGGCCTCCTCCTGTTCTTCTCTCTCTTTCTCTCTCTCGTTGGGGGTGGGTTGGTTGGTTGGTTTCCCGCGCGACGCCGGACAGAGGCGGTGGGGAGGGAGGGCCTGGCCAGCAATGGGAGCGCAGGGCAGTGGGCCCCACCGGCGGTGGTGGCCGTCAGGCGAGGGGTCGGCCGGCCGCCGGCCGCGGGGGAGGAGAGGGGAAGGGAGGCGGAGGGAAAGGAGTAAACGGGACGGAACGGAACGGGGTGGGGGAGACGCGGGTGGTGGTTGCTGGGACTAGTATATATTTGTGGGGGGAGGACGAGGGAGGGAGGGAGGTTGGAGCGACCGAAGACGAACGACGTGGACACGGCGGGGGCCGGGGGCGTTATGGGGAAAACGCAGCGCAGCCAACCAACCGAACCGCAAAAAGGGCAGCTGGGCGAGTGTGTGAGAGAGAGAGAGAGAGAGGGAATGGCTGTTCTGTGCTCGGGCTCGGGTACTACCGCCCCGTGGCGCGTCGCCTCCTTTCCGCATCCGCGCTCGCTTTTCTTTTCTGCTCTCGGTTGTGTCGTGTGGGTGTCTCTGTGTGTGTGTGGTGGTTGTCGTGCGAGCCGAGCCTGTCCGTCGTCCCGTGTGTCCTGGCCGCCCGCGGGATCACCACGGGGTGGGAATTTTCAGAGGTGGTTCCACCAAACGCCCCACCGCTAACGGAACCGCGTCGTTCCTTCGCACATCGCACCCAGGTCCCACCCACCCAGCTCTCCTCGGTTCCAACAAGAAGAGAAGACAACCGAGCAACCGCTCTGCATTTGGTTCTCTCTCGCTCTCTAGGCTCTTCCGCCCGTGCCGTGCCCCTCCTCGTCCCCCTATTGCCAGGGTGGCTACTCTTGACCCATTCGTTTGTCTTAAAAATGATTTATTCGGTTTTTTTTCTTTAGCCATAATAGTATTTTTCTCTCGCAACAATTCAGCTGGAACAGTGTTTTTCAGCCAAGTTTCAAACTAGCGAACGGGGCTAAACAGATGATGCGTGTGTGTTTTTCCTTTTTTTTAACTATAGGAGCACGAGAGAGAGGAGAGAGAGAGACGCGGATGGAGCACGGGGGGTGGGGGTGGGGGTGGGGGTGGGGGGTTCGGGTCACAGGGACGGCGAGGGATGGGCGGATGGCTGCCACCTGCCTGCACGTGCATCAGTTTTTAGTTTTTACAGCCCATCCTATCCACCTGGCCACGCCACCGGGCAGGCAGTTGGCCTAAAGCGCACTACCCTACACTGCTCTGCTCTAGTAGCCTCTGGTAGTACTGGAGTAGGTTCCTGGTTCCTACTGGCTCTGACCATTTTGCTCCGTGCACACACACTCATCCCTGCTTCCGGTAAAAAAACATCCCAAGGCCTTGTTTAGATCGCAAATAATTTCAACCTGATGAATAGTAGCACTTTCGTCTTATTTGGTAAATATTGTCCAATCGTGGACCAACTAAGCTCAAAAGATTCATCTCGTGATTTCGAACTAAACTGTGCAATTAGTTATTTTTTTTACCTACATTTAATGCTCCATGCAAGCGGCTAAAAATTGATGTGACGAAGAGAGTAAAAAAACTTGAAATTTTGAAGGGAACTAAACAAGACCCAACGTAGGAAAACAGTTGTGCTAGTGCTGGTAGCAGCCTTTTCCTGTTTTATTTGGAAAAAAATGGCTTTACGCCACTTCCACGCTGCTGCTTCTCCGTCGTCCCTGTTCGGAGAGAAGCGGCTAAATTTTAGCCACCTAGGTATGGCGGTGTTTTAGTCTCTTCTAGTCGGGTGTCTAAGTCTAAAGTAATTAAAAGGTGAGGTAGCATGGACATTAGTCTCATTTAACAACCCCTTCAAGACTAATTAGCTCAATGCTCATTTAGTCCTATTTAGTCATAGTGATTAGATATAAAGTGACTAAATGAGGCTAAAATTAGCATGCTAAACTTTAGCAACCAAAACCAGAGGGTGTTTAGATTGAGCTGCTAAAGTTTACCTGGCTAATTTTAGTCTCATTTAGTTATTTTTTTTCTAAACACTATGACTAAATGAGACTAAATGGGCATTTAGCCAATTAGTCACCAAGGGGTTGCTAAATGGGACTAAAGCCTAGATTGTCTCACATTTTAGTTACTTTGGATCTAAACACCCTGACTAAAAAGGATTAAAAGGCTCTTTTAGTCCACCAAACTAACACGGGGTGGCTAAGGGGTGGCTAAAGTTTAGCAACTGGTTTAGCCGGCTAAATTTTAACAGCTTCAATCTAAACAGTGCCTAAATTAGTTTCTGGGCTGTCTTCGGTCATACTATTTAATGTTTGACTGAATTGCTAGAAAATAGCATAAATATTTATGACCAAATAAACACATTATGAAAAATATATCTTGTGGTGTATCTAATGGTGCTAATTTGATGTTATAAATATTTATGATTTTTTTACAAATTCAAATAAACTTTGAAAAGTTGATTTAAGACAACTTTATAAACTGATTTAGTTATGGACAGAGATAGTACTAATTGGTAAGAAAATAGTTATTAATAACTATACTTACACACTAACTGGTAATATTAAAATATATAACTTTTAAACAAGCTAATTACTAGCTTGTTATAAAAACTAATTAGCTTATCTCAAACCGCAAAACTCTAAAATATTTCAAAATGGATGAAGTAGTATCTTAGTAAATATGATATATGTGAAAGATAAATATTTATTGTATACGTGTCATTACCTACGAAGACAGGTCTATCCAATAACCAATATGGATTAATAATAAAATTATAAATAACCAAGATAGCTCGTTATGTCCTAGATTAGAGAGCAACTCACAAATATCCCGCGATTTTTCATTAATGACTTTGAGTATGACATGACTCTCCGAGACATAACCGTGTGGTAACTAAATATTGAAACCCAAGCGCGCATCTAGCTTCTAGGATGCATGAAACTCTTCCTAACTTCTAGGATCTATCAATCTGTCCAGTAGTATAGTGTATTCTAGAAATTTTAAGATAAATTAAGAGAGAATATAAAAGATGCATATACCCTCATTTTATTTCTAAACGAGACGCTACCATTATTATGATTAGTGGTGATTGGTTGATAAATGGAAAGTATTAAATGCAAAGTTGGTTTTTGTCCTTCAGAATACATTATATTTGAGGATAAAATTTAAATGCTAGAAAACACTATATTACAGGATGAAAGGAGTAGGCATGAGAGACGACGTCTCAACATACCTCATTAGTTATCACTTTTCCTAACATAACTGGTAGAACAAAGGAATTATGACTATCGGGCTTACCTATATAAACCTTTGTGTCTATGTTCGATACGTTTAAGAGCAAGTATAGTAAATAGTTGTAGGTGGGATAAATGCTCAGGTGGAGAAGATATGTGAGGAGAGAAAGGAGAAGCCGGGTGTACGTTTATCGCTAGCTTAGACACAGGAACTAAAAATGTATGTGAAAGCAAGTTATTGGTGAGCTAACCATTAGAGTAAAATCCACCTCAGGTCCCTGAAGTTGTTCAAACGTGTTATATAGGTCCTCAAAGTCTCAAAATACATTTCTGAGTCCCTAAATTTAGTTCGGGTCTCATCCAGGTCCAAATGCATGTTTACTCGATTCGATAGCTGACGTGGTATGTTGATTCAGCGCTTACGTGGATCTAACAAATGGGACTCACATATAAGTGGCAAAAGCTTAATCTTAGAAAAAATGTATTTTTTCATACGATCTCGAATGAGTATAATTGTTATATAAAAATTGTAGCCCTCGATGAGATATGTGACTTTATAGTTTTGAGTTCTTTAATTTGAATTGTCAAGATGCTCAAAAAAAATTATAGAGTTTTAGTAGCATATTAATCGCGTACCGAACTTGTCACCTTAAAATCATACCTTTCTTATACGGTGTCAGCTCGATGTGATCCTACAACTTTTTTTAGTTTTGAGCTTTTTTATTTAAGATTTTTAAGATGCTAAAAAAAGGTATGAAAATTATATGATAAGTTTGGTCCGCAATTAATATGAGTTTGATACACCATATAAGAAAGATGAATTTCACTCTAGCTAATATTTAAATGGACTAAATGAGCTGTAAGTTTTCGTACAACCATGCCTATGTTGTTAGTTTTGCTCTAGTTGGGGCCGATCTCCGGTCCTAGCTAGTTCATTCTTCAAGCGAGGCTACGTGCTAGCCTAGTTACATTATCCAACGCCACTTCTGCTCGTTATCTACCATTGTGCATGCTGATATGTGAATTGTGAAAACAAGATAGCCAAACAGAGTTGCAACGAGTATCCAATCTTGGTTGAATGAAACATCGTGAACCAATAAAGGTGAGCAATTGAGCATACTCCATCTATAAAAAAAAAGAATGCAATTATGAGTTATGTACCAATTAGAGTGGTTCACGTGTAACAAGTTTCTAGTGAATAGTATTTATTTTATGCTCGAAATTAATTTATTATAAAAATACATTTCGTAATTAGATAGGTATTTATATGATATCATAAAATATTGATATTTTTTCTATAATTAGTCGAATTTAAGATACTAAAACATGGTACTGTACTATAATTGTATTCTTTCTAAGAAGGAGGGAGTACAAATTCTATGTACAATGATAACATGCTCTAGGGGAAAAGAGGATGAAATTAAGGGCTGTTTTAGAAATCGCAAAGAATGTGAGCCAAAGAAGTGATATACACATTATTTTGTTTAAACAATGGCTAGACATAGAGTAAATATCGCTCTATCCATGTCAGTAACATGTAACTATTATTTGAAAAATCTAGTATTTATGTATATTTGTGTCTGAACTCCCTTTTAAAAGAAAGAGGTGGGGACAAATGAAACCATCTAAGGGAAAGTGCATTGGTCTTGTCTTAGAGGTTGTCTCATCATAATATAGTGACACGTAATCCTGAGTCTATTTAGTAGACAACGCATATAATCGGCTATCTTTTAAACTGTCTTGTACTTATAATTTCCAAACGTGTATCGAACAACAAAAACATTGTGGGTTGTATGAAATTGTGAATGAATTGTCTCATAAGAACACATTTGGTTTGCTCACTCACTTGGCTCGCCTCGCATTGCATGGCAAAGGTTAGGGTCTGTGTAATATGTATATAGCACATGAGTAGCAATTAGTTGATGGATTTAGGATTTGGTTTACCAGGTTTAAGGCCAGCAGGCTACCTTGCCTTGTTTTGTTTGTACTCCCGTGGCTGGCAGAACCGTCCGAAATAACACACTTTTGGAGGCGATTGTCTTCCACTAGACACTAAGCACCCCGGAAGTGGCTAAACCGAATAGTTTCGTCGAGCCCACCCCAATGGAGAACTTGAAACAATCCACGTTTTATCGCCAGAAACCAATAATGAGTACGAGCTTACATCACTTAATCCATTTCTTACAACATATAGTCTTGGAAATTATTTATTACAATACCAGAGTTCAGAGTACGATAATTAAACAACGGAATTAAAATAAACATCTAGCAGAAACGATACAAGGATCCGTCTGTGCCCACCAAAAAAATCCTCCACATAAGAGCTACTACTCAAACTGCATCTGCAACAGGGGTACCATCCTCAGGTGGTCGGAATCCGCCATAACCTTCGATCGGACTGACCATCCGGATACCATCCCACACCCGGGGAGATATCCGCTTGTGGTCCACCCGATCGTCAGCCCAAAGCAACTAACCAAAGTACTAATGGACGGAGGCAGCGGTCTCAACATCATGTACGCCAAGACACTCGATGAGATGGGCATCGACCGGACGCGCCTCCGCCCAACCCGAGCACCTTTCCATGGCATCGTGCCCAAGAAGCAGGCCATGCCACTCAGGTAGATCGATCTGTCCGTTACCTTTGGGGATCTATTCAATTACAAGACTGAGACACTCACCTTCGAGGTGGTTGGGTTCCCCGAAACCTTCCATGCCATCCTAGGGCGTCCATGCTATGCGAAGTTCATGGCTATCCCCAACTATACATACTTCAAGCTGAAGATGTCGGGGCCCCACGGGGTTATCACCGTCAGCACCTCCTTCCAGCGCGCCTATGAGTGCGAGGTCAAGTGATGTGGCCACGCCACAGCAATTGTCGCCTCCGAGGAACTCGCTGCCCTCAAGGAGGAGGTCACCGAAGAAGCGCTCGACGCGAAGAAATCGATCAGGTCGTTTGAATCGGCAGAGGGCTCCAAGGGGGTCCTCATAGATCCTAGTAGCTCCAAGGGTAAAATGGTACGCATTGGTACCACGCTTTCCTCCGAATAGGAAAGCGCGCTCGTTGACTTGCTCCACGGCAACAAAGACATCTTTGCGTGGAAACCCTCGAATATGCCAGGCATTCCAAGGGAGGTCGCTGAGCATATACTTAAGATCCATCCAGGCTCTAAGCTGGTGAAGTAATACCTACGTCGCTTCGACGAGGAGAAGCGCAGGGCCATTGACGAAGAGATAGCAAAACTATCGGCGGCCAGATTCATCAGGGAAGTACACCACCTAGAGTGGTTAGCTAATCCCGTTCTTGTATGAAAGAAGAGCGGGAAATGGAGGATGTGAGTTGACTATACGGGCCTCAACAAGGCATGCCCAAAGGATCCATTCCCTTTGCCATGCATAGGCCAAATAGTCGACTCTACCTTAGGGTGCGAAACCCTCTGCTTTCTTGATGCGTACTCCGACTACATCAAATCATGATGAAAGAGTCCGATCAGCTCGTGACATCGTTCATCACCCCCTTTAGATCGTTCTGCTACTTCTCAATACCGTTCGATCTAAAGAACGCTGGGGCTATGTACCAGTGCTGTATGCTCAAATGCTTCGGGGACCTCATCGGGCACACCGTCGAGGCCTACATTGACGACATCATGGTTAAGTCCAAGCGGGCTGACCATCTCGTTGCCGATCTTGAGCAAACCTTTGTGAAACTCTGAGCGAATGGCATCAAACTCAATCTCGAGAAATATGTTTTTGGGGTCCCAAGGGGCATGCTGCTCGGCTTCATCGTCTTCGAGTGTGGCATCGAAGCCAACCCAGAGAAAATCTCAGCCCTCACAAGGATGGGCCCGATTCAGAACATAAAGGGGGTTCAACGAATCACAGGGTGCCTTGCCGCCCTCAGCTGATTTATCTCATGCCTTGGTGAATGAGGTCTCTCCCTTTATCGACTCTTGAAGAAAGCTGACCGCTTCGAGTGGACAACCGAGGCCAGGAGGCACTTGATATGGTCAAACTACTTCTGATAAGGCCCCTAATCCTAGTTCCTCCAAGCGACGGAGAATCCCTCCTGCTATACATAGCGGCCACCACGCAAGTGGTTAGCGCCGCCCTAGTAGTAGAGCGAGAGGAAGAGGGGCACGCCCTCAAGGTGCAGCACCCTGTGTACTTCATTAGTGAGGTACTATCCGACTCCAAGACCCGCTACTCCCAAATCCAGAAGCTCCTATACACCATCCTCATCACTAAGAGGAAGCTACGCCACTACTTTGAGTCACACCCCGTGGTGGTCGTGATGTCGTTCCCCCTCAATGAGGTCATCTAGAGCCAGGACGCCATGGGAAGAACCACGAAGTGGGCACTCGAGTTGATGGATCAAGGCATCACGTATGCCTCCCGGACGATGATCAAGTCCCATGTGTTGGCTGACTTCATCGCGGAATGGGCCGAGGTCCAAACACCACCGATGGTCGTCGACCAAGAGTACTGGACGATGTACTTCGATGGATCATTGATGAAGAAGGGCGCCTGTGGCAGAACCTCCTAAGTTATAGGGCCCACATGCACCTGTCACAGTTCGACGACCTTTGACATCTCTGCATATGTTTCCATGAACTTAAAAAGACTATCGGGTGTCCTCGGGGAACCCCGAATCATCCATGATTTCCAAGCAGGATCACGTTACAGAGTCATTGCAGTATTACAACATTTATTCAAATATCAACACCAAAGTAAAAACAGCGGAAGTCTTACGATAACATAGTTTACAAACCAGTTGTTTCAAACCTTACAAACTAAGTTCGATAATTATTACAAACCATAGTAGTAGTGGAGTGGCATAATTAATATAAACATAACACACAAAATAAACATCCTGCCCAAGGATCACACATTTACTTCTCATCGTCAGACCGAACGATAGTCATGCAGCACGATCCAAAACAGATCTGCTCATGAGGCTCACCTGCAACAAGGGTCAACGAACCCTGAGTACAAAAGTACTCAACAAGACTTAGCCAAAATATTAACTGATGACTTAGGAATGCAGGCTCAGGGATTCAAGGTATAGCTTTAACAATGATCAAAGTTCTTTTGCATAAAAGCTCTTTTAACAAAATTCTTTATATAGAAAACTTCATAAGAATTATATACAAAGCTGACACGATCCGCACTGAGATCATGAAACTTCATATCCAACACCTTCACAAGCCTTATTCAAGTTCCAGTTATTAATACTACGATGATGAACAGTGAGTTGAGTCTCCATAACCGAGGAGCAACGACGATTCGAACCGATTAAACAACCCAGCTAGGGATTCCAGACCACACGACATATGCAGGTCCCCGATGAAGGGTCGAGATGGCAACTAGAGGGGGGGTGAATAGTCTTTTCTAAAACTTAATAGCGTCGGCTAACCGATACAAATGCGGAATTAAAACTAACGGTCTAACCAAGACTACACCCCACTATATATGTTCACTAGCACCTTGCAAAGATAACAATTATGCAACAAAGGTGCCGGGCTAGCTAGAGCTCTCCTACACAATTCTAGGAGCAA
Source organism: Miscanthus floridulus (assembly GCF_019320115.1). NCBI lineage: Eukaryota > Viridiplantae > Streptophyta > Magnoliopsida > Poales > Poaceae > Miscanthus > Miscanthus floridulus. Next base: position 101,696,518 of record NC_089581.1, read on the forward strand.
GGTTACACAAACCTATGCCACTAGTACTTTAAGCAACAAGGGAGCTCCTACACATGCTAGTAAGCAAAAGCACAAAGCTAACTAAGCTCACTAGCAATGCTCAATAACAAGGCAACCAATGCCTAATTAGAGAGCGCAAATACTTAGCTACACAAACTAAGCAATGTGACTAACAAGGTTACACAAACCAAATTAGCCACGCAAGGGAGCTACTTCTATGCTACACAAGCAAGAAGGTAATTAGCAAGCTACACAAGCTATCTAATTACAAGAGCAACTACACAAGCTTAATATGTATAAAAGTAATTGCAAGCTTGTGTAATGGGGATGCAAACCAACGGGAAGAATAAGGTTGACACGATGATTTTTCTCCCGAGGTTCACGTGTTTGCCAACACGCTAGTCCCCGTTGTGTCGACCGCTCACTTGGTGGTTCGGCAGCTAATTAGCATCACCCGCTAAGCCCGCACGTCGGGCGCCGCAAGAACCTACCCCTTGAGTGAGGGTAGCTCAATGACACGCTTTACTAGAGTTGCTCTTCGTGGCTCCCGTGGGGCGAGCACAAGTACCCCTCACAAGCACTTCTCCGGAGCGCCGCACAAGCTTCTTGCGGGCTTCGACGGAGACCACCACCAAGCCGTCTAGGAGGTGGCAACCTCCAAGAGTAACAAGCACCACCGGCTTGCAACTCGATCACCTAGTGCCACTCGATGCAACCTCACGATGCAATCGCACTAGAATCGCTCACTCACACAATCGAATGATCACTATCAAGTATATGTGTGATAGAGGGCTCCTAAGCACTCTCAAGCATGGACACAAAGTCCCCCAAGGTGCTCAGCACCAGCCATGGCCGAGGGCCACTTCTATTTATAGCCCCAACGGCTAAACTAGCCGTTACCCCTTCACTGGGCAACGGTCGGGCCGACCGGACGCTCCGGTCGAGTTGACCGGACGCTGGACCTCAGCGTCCGGTCGCTCGCAGACGACCACGTGTCCCGATTCCAACAGTCACTTGACTTGACCGGACGCAGCAGCACTCAACTGACCGGACGCTGGACCCTCAGCGTCCGGTCGTTTCCAGTAAGCTCCCGAGCATGACCGGACGCGTCCGGTCGAACGCGATCGGACGCAGCCAGCGTCCGGTCACTCTCCAGCTACTGCTACACCGTACGTCAGCCTGACCGGACGCAGCCTTCCAGCGTCCGGTGCATTCAGATCCAGCGTCCGGTCAGTTGACCGACGCCAGCATCTTCTCCATTCTCTTCACCCTTGCTTAAGTGTGCTAACCACAAGAATTTGCATCCGGCGCAATAGAAAATAGGCATTCCATTTTCCCGAAAGCGCCGAATTTATCAAGTTAAATTTAGTCATCCCAATTTATTTTGAAGTTTTTGTAAAACAATACAACAAAACCCGTGTAACGATCGCTCTAATACCATTCTGTGGCAGAACCTCCTAAGTTATAGGGCCCACATGCACCTGTCACAGTCCGACGACCTTTGACATCTATGCATATGTTTCCATAAACTTAAAAAGACTATCGGGTGTCCTCGGGGAACCCTGAATCATCCACGATTTCCGAGCAGGATCACGTTACAGAGTCATTACAGTATTACAACATTTATTCAAATATCAACACCAGAGTAAAAACAACAGAAGTCTTACGATAACATAGTTTACAAACTAGTTGTTTCAAACCTTACAAACTAAGTTCGATAATTATTACAAACCATAGTAGTAGTGGAGTGGCATAATTAATATAAACATAACACACAAAATAAACATCCTGCCCAAGGATCACACATTTACTTCTCATCGTCAGAACGAACGATAGTCATGCAGCACGATCCAAAACAGATCTGCTCATGAGGCTCACCTGCAACAAGGGTCAACGAACCCTGAGTACAAAAGTACTCAACAAGACTTAGCCAAAATATTAACTGATGACTTAGGAATGCAGGCTCAGGGATTCAAGGTATAGCTTTAACAATGATCAAAGTTCTTTTGCATAAAAGCTCTTTTAACAAAATTCTTTATATAGAAAACTTCATAAGAATTATATACAAAGCTGACACGATCCGCACTGAGATCATGAAACTTCATATCCAACACCTTCACAAGCCTTATTCAAGTTCCAGTTATTAATACTACGATGATGAACAGTGAGTTGAGTCTCCATAACCGAGGAGCAACGACGATTCGAACCGATTAAACAACCCAGCTAGGGATTCCAGACCACACGACATATGCAGGTCCCCGACCTACATATACCAACCTACCCTCGGATCCTCTAAAACAAGAACGGGTCCGCGCCACCCGAGAATACAGTACTCCACTATTCCAGCCCATGGCCACATGGGTACACGCTATTCCCGCCATCTCTCCACTCTCAGTGCGCGAGTAGCCATTCTCATAATAGAATAGCCGAGTAAAGGCTTACCGGAGTATGTCGTTAGTACTACAAATTCTCACCTCATGCAATTCAACAACGGACGTGCCTTAATCGACACAGGTGGAAAGACCCCGCTCACAAGACCTCCATGTCAGGTGGCTCACACTCACCGAGTCCGCCCGGTCTAGATTTGTTACTCCACATTCCCATATCACATGCTAACATAATTAACCAATGTTCCATTTAAAACTTGCAGGTGGCAGGTAGTCACCCGACTTTCATCATTCTACGCATAGCTAAGCAAAACTAGGCATATACGAGTTTAAAACTGGTAATATGGTAAATATGGAATAACAAGGGTGGAAATGCACCAATTAGGCTCTTACTTAACTCCTAATCACTTAATGCAGTAACGGAAAGCAAAAGCGAAATTAATTTGTAAAATACAAGGTATGGTTGTATGCATCCGGGGCTTGCCTTCGTTGACGGAAAAGTCCGGTCCCTGCGACGTTTCACAAGGATTCGATCCGACCTCAACAGACGGATTAACCTCCTCAACAACTTGATTAACTACCACGTTTTCACCTTCGTTCACTACACGTAATAACAATGCCATGTTTAACATGATGCGGAATACGAAACATGATGCTCGATAATGGATACAAAAATTAACAATTTGAATACAACTTTCCTTCGCGGTACAGTTATAAGTCAAACAAACAAAAGTCTGTTTCATAACACATACATCAATTGCCAAGGATCATCATTAACTAATGACCCAAGGTCATCACTCAATCCAAAATTTCAAACAAAACCTAAATCATTAAAGGTTACTATTTACTTTTATGAATTAATTATTTAATTCAAAATTATGAAATAAATCAACTTATTCTAATTGAGCTCAAAATTTTTGTAAATGTTCATTACGTGATGAGTAAGTGGCAAAACAAATTTCATAATTTTTGGACAATTAAATAGGCCTAGAAAAATCATGGAAATCCATTTATTAATAAATTGAGCCATTTTTATCACATTCAAAAAGTACTGAAAAACAATATTTCATATTTTTTTTAAATAATATACATTACAGAGGAGTCACACAAAAATTTTCATTATTTTTGGAGCTCTAAATAAATCTACACAAAAATAACAAAAACAGACACTATTCATTCAAATCTGAAAATAGAAAAATCCATTTGAACGCTGAGTCGCTGACAACCCGACCCCACCTGTCATCCCTAACCTCGCGCGCTGACCACGACGGCGACGGCACTGACCAGCGATTTCTCGCCGACGGTGAGTCCAACGGTGACGGCAAGAGTACTAACATGATCACTACGTTACAGCGCATCGATCTATGACACTAACGCGACCAATTACGGACCGAACCGAGCACTACGCCGACCATGGCGGACGCGGTGGCACGGCAGCGCTACGCCAGCGGCTACAGGCCGGTAGCGGTTAAACTAAAGGTCGAGGAAGCACCAACAGCTTACCCTGAACATAACTGAGTAGAGCACCAAGCCGAAGGAGCAACAGAGAGGTGGGTCGACGTTCCGAGCAAGCACGGTGGAGCTGATCGTCGTCGGTGATGGTGTACCGGTGACTGCAGTGGTCAAAATGAGCAACCAGCTATGGATTAAGTACTACAGCATCGAGACGAAACAGAATCAGCCAAAACCAGGGACGGAGATGCACCGTGGAGCTCTGGCCGCGGTGAATCGTGCTCGGCGGAGGAGTTGCCGGCCGCGAGGAAGAAGACGATGCAACTCGAGTTCCTGACTAAGACTAGCTGAATTGGTGGGTCGGCTGGATGCGCAAGGATATGGCGGAGCTGAAGCATGCTTTGCTGTGATGGCGTGGGCGCTGGTTCGACGGCAAAAGCTCGATGGAGCTGCGGCAGCGGTGACTGGAAAACAGAGGAAAGGGGCGGGGGCAAACGGCGACGGCTATGGTTATAAAGGATGGCCAGGAAGCTCAAGGAAGCCACGGTGAAACCATTTCCCTCGCCAGCGCGACGTCCAGACGGCCACGCGCGCGACTGGAAGCAAGCCGAAGCTCACCGGCGGTGTAGCGCAAGCGGTGAACACTGTTCATCGAAATTACAGAATTGCCATTCGTCAAATTTCACAAATTACTCCCAAATTTTCATAACAACTCAAAAATCTCCAAAAACAAAAGTTGTTCAAAATCAAAAGTTCTACAACTTTGCTTTTATAACTATCTCCTAATTCGGTCTAGATTTTGAAATGAACTTTTGAATTTGAATAGGGAAATTTAATGAATTACGCCTTTTTGAATTTCTCAAAAATTTTCTAAACAACTTGAAAAACTCCAAAAACAAACTTTGTATAACTTGTCAAGCTCTACACTTTTGCTTTTGGGCCCAACCCCAAAATATGCTTAGATTTTGAAATGGATTTTCAGGGTAGGGTTTAAATGTTGAAAAGCGGGGTTTTCTCGAAAAATTCAAAACCCAGACAAACTTTGAACTTGAGTCAAACAATACAATTCAACACTCATTACACAAATGTAAACTTGTTTTAGTAAATGCATATCAAAGTTTTCACCGAATGCCAAATGCTTTGCAATGCATATGATGACATGTCAGATTTTAATATTTAAACACCCGAGGTGTTACAATCCTCCCCCCTAAAAGAAATCTCGCCCCGAGATTCAAAGCCATAGGGTAAGTAATGGAAAAGGAAATGTGTCGCAAGAACACATACAAACTCTATCCATAAAATAGCTGAGGTCCCTTTTACAAAACACAACCTAGCTCAACTAATATTACTCTATTCTATATTGACGCTAGAAATTCTGGAAAACTTTTCTAACAAGTAATCTTCTGATTCCCAAGTAGCTTCCTCTTCTGAATGTTGATTCCATTGTATTTTATAGAACTTGATTGTCCGTCTTTGAGTAACACGATCTTTTTGATCCAACACTCGGATAGGATATTCGGAATAAGTTAAATCCGGTTCTAGTTCTACTCCTTCAACTTCAACATTTTGTTCTGGCACTCAGAGACACTTCTTCAATTGAGAAACATGGAACACATCATGCACAACTGCAAGATGTTTAGGTAACTTCAAGTGATATGCCACTTTTCCATACCTTTCCAAAATTTGATATGGTCCAATATATCGAGGTGCTAACTTTCCTTTAACACCAAAACGGGTAACTCCCTTCATTGGTGATACTTTCAGATATACAAAATCTCCTTTGTTAAATACCAATGGTCTCCGTCTTTTATCTGCATAACTCTTTTGTCGGGATTGAGCTATCTGTAAATTACTCTGTATTTGCCTAACCTTGTCTTCTGTTTCTTTCACAAGGTCAACTCCAAAGAATCTTCTTTCTCCAGGCTCAGACCAACTCAATGATGTTCTGCATCTACGACCATAGAGTGCTTCAAATGGAGCCATTCTAATGCTTTCCTGATAACTATTGTTATATGAGAATTCGGCCAAAGGTAAGCATTCATCCCACTTATTGGAATAGTTAAGGACACAACACCTTAACATATCTTCAAGTACTTGATTAACTCTTTCAGTCTGTCTATCTGTCTACGGATGATAAGCTGTACTATACAGAAGTTTGGTACCCAATGAAGAATGCAATTGTTTCCAAAAATTGGAGACAAACTGTGTACCCCTATCGGACACAATAGTCTTGGGTATTCCATGGAGACTCATGATTCTTGCTAAGTACATTTTGGCATATTGGATCGTAGGATATATTGTCTTGACTGGAAGAAAATGCGCTGACTTAGTGAGTCGATCTACAATAACCCATACTGAGTCAAATCCCTTTGATGTCTTGGGTAGACCAACAATAAAGTCCATACTTATGTCCTCCCACTTCCAAGATGGAATAGGTAATGGTTGTAATTCACCAGCAGACCTCAAATGTATAGCCTTCACCTTTTGACAAGTATCACACTTTGCTATAAATTTAGCAATCTCTATTTTCATTTTAGTCCACAAGAATCTTTGCTTCAAGTCATGGTACATCTTGTTACTTCCTGGATGGATTGATAACCTAGTAGCATGTGCCTCTTCTAGAATTGACTGCCACAGCTCAGGAACTTTTGGTACCACTAGGCGATCCTTGAACCACAACACATCTTCATTGTCAATGCTAAAGCATTCCGCTTTTCCATTCTTGACTCTTTCCTTGATATGGGCTATACCCTTGTTTTCCTTCTGAGCAGCAATAACTTGGTCTCGAATAGTGGCTTCAACAATTATGTTGGTCAAACTTCCTTGTTGAATTACTTCTACATTCAACTTTTCCATTTCTTGACATAAAGTCAAACCCATTGTTCTCACTGCCAGACAATTGCAATAACTTTTGCGACTGAGAGCTTCTGCAACTACATTTGCTTTACCAGGGTGATAATGTACTTCCAAATCATAATCCTTAATCAGTTCTAACCATCTTCTTTGTCGCATGTTCAACTCTGACTGAGTAAAGATATACTTTAAGCTCTTGTGGTCTGTATACATATGGCACGTATTACCAAGCAGGTAATGCCGCCAAATCTTTAGAGCATGAACCACAGCTGCTAACTCCAGATCATGAGTCAGATAGTGTTCTTCATGCTGCTTAAGTTGCCGGGATGCATAGGAAATGACTCGGCCTTCTTGCATCAACACACATCCAATACCAATACCTGAAGCATCACAATAAACATCGAATGACTTCTCGATATCAGGTTGGGCTAACACTGGTGCAGTAGTCAACAGTCTCTTCAAAGTCTGAAAAGCCTCCTCACAATCTGATGACCAGACAAACTTGACTTGGTTCTTCAACAACTCAGTGATGAACTTTGATATTTTTTAGAAATCTAGAATAAACCGACGGTAATACCCCGCCAATCCCAGAAAACTCCGAACTTGATGAACTGTGGCTGGCGGTTTCCAATCAAGCACATCTTTCACTTTGCTGGGATCAACTGCAACTCCTTCGGCTGACAAGACATGTCCAAGAAATTGCACTTCCTTAAGCCAAAAATCACACTTGCTGAACTTGGCATATAGTTGATGTTCTCTCAAGCGGGTCAGAACAATTCTGAGATGTTCCGCATGTTCTTTCTTATTCTTGGAATATACTAAAATGTCATCAATAAATAGCACTACAAACTTGTCTAGCTCAGGCATGAATACTGAGTTCATTAGATACATGAAATGAGCTGGAGCATTTGTCAAACCAAAAGACATTACCAAGTATTCATATAATCCATATCTTGTGGTAAATGTCGTTTTGGGAATATCTTCAGGCTTTTATCTTGATTTGGTGATATCCTGATCTCAAATCTATCTTGGAGAAAACTTTGGCTCCGGCCAATTGATCAAAAAGCAAATCTATCCGAGGTAGTGGATACTTATTCTTGATGGTCACTTCATTCAATGGACGATAGTCAACACATAACCTCAGGGTCTCATCTTTCTTTTTCACAAAAATTGCCGAACATCCCCAAGGTGAGGAACTAGGTTGGATAAACCCTTTCTCAATCAATTCTTGTAACTGAGTCTTCAACTCGGCCAATTCCTTAGGTGGCATCCTATAAGCTCTCCAAGAAATCAGAGCTGTTCCAGGTTGTAACTCTATATTGAACTGTACATCCCTATCAGGTGGTAGACCGGGTAAATTTTCAGGAAACACATCCGGAAATTCACACACTACCGAAATATCTCTAATCTCTTTGACAGCAGTTGCACAAATCTTGCCCACTGATCTTCTTAGGGTTGGAAGTTGGATAAGAAGTTGAGAATTATTATCAGGCAAACTCACTCTTAAGGTCCTATTCAAAGCATCTATAACAGCCTTATGCTGATACATCCAATTCATTCCCAAAATTACATCTATATCCTGATCCTTAAGGATAATCATGGTAGTGGGAAAAATATGCCCACCCAGGTTTACGGGTACCTGGTATACCATTTCCTTAGTACATAGACGTCCCCCAGGCGACTGTATAAAGAAACTTTCTTTTGTTGCCCCAACTAAAATTTCATGCTTCACCACAAATGTTCTATTGATGAATGAATGCGATGCACCAGAATCAAAAAGTATAACTGCAGGGTGATTGGCAACAGGAAACATACCCATCATCACTGGCTCCCCTTCCAGAATTTCTCCAGCTTGAATATAGAATACCCGTCCTGTCTTTCTCTCATCTTTGCCCTTCTGAGCATTTTGATTGGGGTTCTTGTTTGGTGCCTGACCCTGTTGTTGATTGGTAGGGACCTTTTGATAATTTTGATTAGCCTGCCTAGGATATGGACATTCCCTGGAGAAATGACCAGTCCTTCCACAATTGTAGCACGGATAGTTGTGACCCTGGGATGTTGGAGCATTGCCACCAGGAGCATTGGTTGACTGTGAATTCGGATAGGTGACAGCAGGACGGACAATTGACTGTTGCCTAGCTTGGAACTGTGGCGGACGATAAGGAGGACGATTATGATGTACTGGATGATAAATCACCCTCTGCCTCTTCTGATTTCCCCCAAAAGATCTAGACGGCACACTCTTTTTCTTTTTGAGCTCCTTATGCTGCCGATACTTTGACTCTAAAGCAATTGCAATATTTACTGCCTCATGATAAGTAACATTGGTGCAAGTGGTCATCATAGTCTGCAACTTGGTATTCAGGCCTCTCATAAACCACCTCTTCTTCTTGGCATCAGTATTGACATGTTTGGATGCATATTGGGATAGATGATTAAATCTTCCCACATACTGCATCATGGTTTGATCTCCTTGTTTTAAAGCAAGGAATTCATCTAGCTTCATAGCCATCACTCCTTCAGGGATATAATGGGCTCTGAAGGCTGTACGGAACTCAGCCCAAGTTATTGGAATGCCAGCTGGTTGCATAGCCACTAAGTTTGCCCACCAAGCACTTGCTGCTCCTCTAAGTTGCTGGGCGGCAAACGTAGGTTTCTGATACTCCGTGCATGGAATAAGGTCAAATTTCTGCTCCATGGTTCGAAGCCAGTCCTCAGCCTCCAATGGTTCATCTGCCTTGGTGAACACCGGGGGTCTTGTGTCTGTGAAATCAACATATGTAGCCTCCTGTCTGTTATGGTGGCGTCCACGGTTTCCGTACATCTGATTCTGATTACTCTGAGCCATCTCATGAAGCAACCAAGAATTTTCAGCCGTCACATTGACAAGTGTGGTTATAGCATCAGCTAAATTTGTTGGAACTGGTGGCAGATCTGGAATACCGTCCTCATCTTGTGAAGTTCCCGGAATAAACGAACCCCGCGTACGACACATCTGCTCATAACAAACCAAACTTTATTCACATGTCTTTATTGAATTGTACCAAAGCTCACTCTAGACACATTACATAGAGTTTACTAATGTACAAACAAACCCATGAGTACGAAAATAGATATACATAACTTAACTAGAGCTACTATTATACAACTCTACTCTACTCTTTTCCTCAACTTCCTCAAACGTCAGGCTCGGTATCCATTCCAGAATTATTACCGCCTTCTTCATCACTTTCATCGATCATTACTAATTCTTCAGGATCTTCTTCTTCTTCCTCTCTCGATCCATCATCATCGGCAAGGATGACACCGGGGTCCATGGCATCAGCTTGAGGCTCATGATTCGGATTTAGTAGATTGCTAAGCCTATGAACTTCCTCATGTAGATAGGTATTATGTTCTTCTAAATCTTCTACATAGAATTCTAGCTCATGAGTTCTAGCTCTAGCTACATTTTCCCTCTACCAAGCTTCATTTCATCCCTCCACTGTATGAACTAACATGCTTTCACAGTTCCTGTGTGCGGTAGTGAGACGCCTCAATTGACCCTGTAATTCTTCTATTTGTATAACATCCAAAGCCCTATCTCTAGTAGATTGTGCCAACTCTATAGAAACCCTCACTATCTCTGCCTGGGGATCAGGCCTAGTACTGCTACTGCTAGCACCATCATTTCTAGGGGCAAGTTGGTGACGAGGAACTCCTTTAGGTCCGGTGGACTTACGGGGCGTCATCTTGGCATGAGCCATACTGTAGGAAGCCAATTTAATCCAAGTAAGACCATTTGATCAAAGTCTAAAGAGCAGTTAGGATAGATTACATTCCTCAAACCAGACTCACTACTCAACTCTAGACTAAGAGGTGAAGGAAGTAACAAGTGAATTATTCATGATGCATGAATCGTTCTTATGAACAAAAACATCAAAGTTTATAATACACATAAATAACATTTATTTTTATATAGGGCATAGTAATATTACTACTCCACCACACAAAACCTTTTTAATCAAATACGGAATGGTGAGAAAGAAATAAGATAAGTTAGAAGCAATTTGGACCAATTTATCAAGTTAAATTTAGTCATCCCAATTCATTTTGAAGTTTTTGTAAAACAATACAACAAAACCCGTGTAACGATCGCTCTGATACCATTCTATGGCAGAACCTCCTAAGTTATAGGGCCCACATGCACCTGTCACAGTCCGACGACCTTTGACATCTATGCATATGTTTCCATAAACTTAAAAAGACTATCGGGTGTCCTCGGGGAACCCCGAATCATCCACGATTTCCGAGCAGGATCACGTTACAGAGTCATTGCATTATTACAACATTTATTCAAATATCAACACCAGAGTAAAAACAACGGAAGTCTTACGATAACATAGTTTACAAACCAGTTGTTTCAAACCTTACAAACTAAGTTCGATAATTATTACAAACCATAGTAGTAGTGGAGTGGCATAATTAATATAAACATAACACACAAAATAAACATCCTGCCCAAGGATCACACATTTACTTCTCATCGTCAGAACGAACGATAGTCATGCAGCACGATCCAAAACAGATCTGCTCATGAGGCTCACCTGCAACAAGGGTCAACGAACTCTGAGTACAAAAGTACTCAACAAGACTTAGCCAAAATATTAACTGATGACTTAGGAATGCAGGCTCAGGGATTCAAGGTATAGCTTTAACAATGATCAAAGTTCTTTTGCATAAAAGCTCTTTTAACAAAATTCTTTATATAGAAAACTTCATAAGAATTATATACAAAGCTGACACGATCCGCACTGAGATCATGAAACTTCATATCCAACACCTTCACAAGCCTTATTCAAGTTCCAGTTATTAATACTACGATGATGAACAGTGAGTTGAGTCTCCATAACCGAGGAGCAACGACGATTCAAACCGATTAAACAACCCAGCTAGGGATTCCAGACCACACGACATATGCAGGTCCCCGACCTACATATACCAACCTACCCTCGGATCCTCTAAAACAAGAACGGGTCCGCGCCACCTGAGAATACAGTACTCCACCATTCCAGCCCATGGCCACATGGGTATACGCTATTCCCGCCATCTCTCCACTCCCAGTGCGCGAGTAGCCATTCTCATAATAGAATAGCCGAGTAAAGGCTTACCAGAGTATGTGGTTAGTACTACAAATTCTCACCTCATGCAATTCAACAACGGACGTGCCTTAATCGACACAGGTGGAAAGACTCCGCTCACAAGACCTCCATGTCAGGTGGCTCACACTCACCGAGTCCGCCCGGTCTAGATTTGTTACTCCACATTCCCATATCACATGCTAACATAATTAACCAATGTTCCATTTAAAACTTACAGGTGGCAGGTAGTCACCCGACTTTCATCATTCTACGCATAGCTAAGCAAAACTAGGCATATACGAGTTTAAAACTGGTAATATGGTAAATATGGAATAACAAGGGTGGAAATGCACCAATTAGGCTCTTACTTAACTCCTAATCACTTAATGCAGTAACGGAAAGCAAAAGCGAAATTAATTTGTAAAATACAAGGTATGGTTGTATGCATCCGGGGCTTGCCTTCGTTGACGGAAAAGTCCGGTCCCTGCGACGTTTCACAAGGATTCGATCCGACCTCAACAGACGGATTAACCTCCTCAACAACTTGATTAACTACCACGTTTTCACCTTCGTTCACTACACATAATAACAATGCCATGTTTAACATGATGCGGAATACGAAACATGATGCTCGATGATGGATACAAAAATTAACAATTTGAATACAACTTTCCTTCGCGGTATAGTTATAAGTCAAACAAACAAAAGTCTGTTTCATAACACATACATCAATTGCCAAGGATCATCATTAACTAATGACCCAAGGTCATCACTCAATCCAAAATTTCAAACAAAACCTAAATCATTAAAGGTTACTATTTACTTTTATGAATTAATTATTTAATTCAAAATTATGAAATAAATCAACTTATTCTAATTGAGCTCAAAATTTTTGTAAATGTTCATTACGTGATGAGTAAGTGGCAAAACAAATTTCATAATTTTTGGACAATTAAATAGGCCTAGAAAAATCATGGAAATCCATTTATTAATAAATTGAGCCATTTTTATCACATTCAAAAAGTACTGAAAAACAATATTTCATATTTTTCTTAAATAATATACATTACAGAGGAGTCACACAAAAATTTTCATAATTTTTGGAGCTCTAAATAAATCTACACAAAAATAACAAAAACAGACACTATTCATTCAAATCTGAAAATAGAAAAATCCATTTGAACGCTGAGTCACTGACAACCCGACCCCACCTGTCATCCCTAACCTCGCGCGTTGACCACGACGGCGACGGCGCTGACCAGCGATTTCTCGCCGACGGTGAGTCCAACGGTGACGGCAAGAGTACTAACATGATCACTACGTTACAGCGCATCGATCTATGACACTAACGCGACCAATTACAGACCGAACCGAGCACTACGTCAACCATGGCTGACGTGGTGGCACGGCAGTGCTATGCTGGCAGCTACAAGCCGGTAGCGGTTAAACTAAAGGTCGAGGAAGCACCAGCAGCTTACCCTGAACACAACTGAGTAGAGCACCAAGCCGAAGGAGCAACGGAGAGGTGGGTCGACGTTCCGAGCAAGCACGGCGGAGCTGATCGTCGTTGGTGATGGTGTACCGGCGACTGTAGTGGTCAAAATGAGCAACCAGCTATGGATTAAGTACTACAGCATCGAGATGAAACAGAATCAGCCAAAACCAGGGACGGAGATGCACCGTGGAGCTCTGGCCGCGGTGAATCGTGCTCGGCGGAGGAGTTGCCGGCCGCGAGGAAGAAGACGATGCAACTCGAGTTCCTGACTAACACTAGCTGAATTAGTGGGTTGGCTGGATGCGCAAGGATACAGCAGAGCTGAAGCACGCTTTGCTGCGATGGCGTGGGCGCTGGTTCGACGCAAAAGCTCGACGGAGCTGCGGCGGCGGTGACTGGAAAACAGAGGAAAGGGGCGGGGGCAAACGACGACGGCTCTGGTTATAAAGGATGGCCAGGAAGCTCAAGGAAGCCACGGTGAAACCATTTCCCTCGCCAACGCAACGCCCAGACGGCCACGCGCGCGACTGGAAGCAAGCCGAAGCTCGTCGGCGGTGTAGCGCAAGCGGTGAACACTGTTCATCGAAATTACAGAATTGCCATTCGTCAAATTTCACAAATTACTCCCAAATTTTCATAACAACTCAAAAATCTCCAAAAACAAAAGTTGTTCAAAATCAAAAGTTCTACAACTTTGCTTTTATAACTATCTCCTAATTCGGTCTAGATTTTGAAATGAACTTTTGAATTTGAATAGGGAAATTTAACGAATTACGCCTTTTTGAGTTTCTCAAAATTTTTCTAAACAACTTGAAAAACTCCAAAAACAAACTTTGTATAACTTGTCAAGCTCTACACTTTTGCTTTTGGGCCCAACCCCAAAATATGCTTAGATTTTGAAATGGATTTTCAGGGTAGGGTTTAAATGTTGAAAAGCGGGGTTTTCTCGAAAAATTCAAAACCCAGACAAACTTTGAACTTGAGTCAAACAATACAATTCAACACTCATTACACAAATGTAAACTTGTTTTAGTAAATGCATATCAAAGTTTTCACCGAATGCCAAATGCTTTGCAATACATATGATGACATGTCAGATTTTAATATTTAAACACCCGAGGTGTTACAGCGCCGGCATGGGGCTGGTCTTCGTATCACCCCTCAGGGTCCGCATGAGGTACATGGTTCGTCTCCATTTTCCCTCATCAAATAATGTGGCCGAATATGAAGCACTCATCAATGGCCTATGCATCACCATCGAGTAGGGCATTTGATGCCTCGACATCTGGGGTGACTCCCAGCTTGTCATCAACCAAGTCATGAAGGAATCGAGCTGCCACAACACCAAGATGGCTACGTACTGCCAAGAAGTCCGATGGCTGGAGGACAAATTCGACAGCCTTGAACTCAATCACATCCCTAGGCGCCTCAACGAAGCGGCCGACGCACTTGCAAAAGCGGCGTCCGGTCGAGAGACGGTGCCAACGGGTGTCTTCGTCAGTGACCAACACAAGCCCTCGGTACGCTATGAAGGGTCAAAACAGGTCGATGACGTACCGTCCAATCCAGCCTCAGGGGCTAACCAACCAATGGCTCTGTCCGGCCCCGAGGTCATGGAGCTTGAAAAGACTTCGGTGACAGAGCCCGACCCTCTAGACAACTGGAGAACGCTCTATCTCGACTACCTCCTCCATGACACGCTACCGATGGACAAGATGGAAGCTCGACGGCTCGCACGTCGTGTGAAGTCCTTCATTCTTGTAGAAGGCGAACTCTACAAACGAAGCCACACTAGGATCCTATAGCTCTGTATCCTCGTCGACCAGGGGAAGCTTCTACTGAGCGATATCTACGGTGGGGTCTATGGTCACCATGCCATGCCTAGAACCTTGGTTGGGAATGCATTTCGATAGGGCTTCTACTGGCCCACTGCAGTAGCTAACGCCGAGCGGATCGTACGCACCTACGAAGGGTGTCAATATTACGCTTGACAAACTCACCTCCCAGCCTAGGCACTCCAGATGATCCCCATCACGTGGCCCTTCGCGGTCTGGGGGCTCGATCTGGATGGGCCTCTCAAAAAGGCACCCGGAGGCTACACCCACTTGCTTGTCACCATAGACAAGTTCACAAAATGGATCGAAGCTCGACCGATCTTCGTGATCAAGTCCAAGCAAGCCGTGCTGTTCTTCCTCGACATCATCCATCACTTTGGAGCACCGAACTCCATCATCACAAACAACGGCACATAGTTCACCAACAAGAAATTCCTTCGATTCTACGATGAACAACACATCCGAGTTGATTGGGCCACCGTCACGCACCCCTGAATGAACGGGCAGGTCTAGCACACAAACGACATGCTCCTAAAGGGCCTCAAGCCCAAGATCTTCAACCGGTTGAACAAGTTCGGCGCACGCTGGGTCACCGAGCTCCCTGCGGTGGTCTAGAGCCTAAGAACAACTCCCAGCTGGGCCATCGGCTACACACCTTTCTTCATGGTCTATGGTTCTGATGCCGTCCTCCCAACCAACCTCAACTATACAACCAACAGGTGCGGGACCGAGCCTTCAACGTCGGGGACCTGGTTCTTCGCCTCGTATAGAGTAACAAGGACCATCACAAGCTCTCCCAACCCTAGGAGGGGCCATACATCGGCACGGAAGTACTTCAACCAGGCGCCTACAAGTTGAAAACCATCGACGATGAGGTCTTCACCAGTGCCTGGAACATTGAGCAGCTACATTATTTTTACCCTTAAATAAACACATACTTTTTCTTATCAGTTTTTATCTTCAAAAATCCCCGACCTTTAGTGACATCCGACCCCTACAAAGTGCGAGGGGTTGAACCTCACTCGGGGGCTGATACAAGTACGTTTATCTTACAAACACTCTCTTTGTTATCTCGCAAACATTCTCTATGTTTTCCCTCTTTTCTCATGGTAAGTCCTAAAGGCTAGAATTTCGGGAGCAAAATCTGAGTATAACTGGTAGGATTGCGGGAAACCCACGCCCCAGCGGCTATGGCCTCCTTGCTCACCAGCGTGATCAGAATTGATTCGGCCGCACTCCAAGTTTTTTATGACCTTAACTATGGGAAGGGTCGGAAGGCACTGAACCTCTTTTACAAAAACAGGGAGAAGAGCTGAAAAACTGTTTATCGTAATGAAAGTTGAAAACTTGTTCATTTTTGCACAAATTCATCGCTTACAAAGTGATTTCATCACAAAAAGGACTAATGTATTCATAAATACAAAAGACTATTAACTCAAGGGCTCCCCCACAACCTATTCAATTATAGATTTTCTGACCAGTTCTACTATGGGCACTACTACGATCACTGCACCACGCTCTCCATCAGCGACGTCCTACCGCTCCGTGGGATCCTCGAGGGCACCATCATCTGCAATGTCGAGCACCACATCGGCGATCGTGGCGCCTTTGCCAGGGCATCCAAGGACTATGCCATCATGATCAGTCGCAACCCTGACAACAACACCTAGATAGGGGGTGCTCCCTACTGAAGAAAGGCTGCCATGGTTGTTGGATATCTCTGACATCCCATTAAGCTCCATGAACTGGCCGATCTGAGCAGCAGCAAGGGCGCAACCCCCTATCAACGTAGTCCTAGACGGCTTCCCCTTGAGGGCCTCACGGACGAGGTCCCCGTGCGGCTCTATCCCGACGAAGGCCTCGCGGATGACGGCAAAGCCAATGACACTCAGCACCCTCCAGGGCGCCTCCCCCTTCAGTAGCAGCGGCCCCTCCTCGATAAAGGCGGCCAACACCATCTCATCTACATTGGATGAACTCTAGCTCGACATCGCACTCTAGATTCACGAACAGATTTGTGAGTTCTCCTCTCCCTCGCATTACCCTCTCTCACTTAGGAATCGCCGTGACATATGAACGCGCTCGGCGAGAAGGAGAAAGGAGGAGAGGTAGCGGCTCAGGAACATGCGATGGAATGGGACGAGAACTCCCCTCCCCCTCCTTATTTAAGGAAGAGACGCAATAGCTGAGGAAAGGTAAAAGGTTGGGATGGAAAACTCTCTCCCTTCACCTATTCAATGTAGATGGGAAATCGATGCTGATGGGAATCCGAGGGGACGCGCCTGGACTGATGGGACATGCTCTGGTCGACGAGATGTCACCTAGTCAAATAGGACGTTGCCTGGGCATGGCCCACAATACCGTGCACTGGGCACGAAAATCAGGGTGCACCCATAAGCAGGCGACTCTCCGCTTCCCCAGGCAGGACCATGGAATGACCCAATGATGGAACCCCCATCTAGGGGGCCCAACGGGCCTCTTGGGTCAATCGGACGACCTAGGTAAAATGACAAATGAACGACCACTGAAAGATAAGCACCTCTGTTTACTTACTTTATGTGTTAGAGCCTCTTTGACAGGGCTCCTGCAGGGGCTTCAGCTCTGGCTCCTGCAGTAGCTATGCCAAACGCCTGTTTTGAAAAGGGCTCTGCATGGGGAGCCGGTCAAGAGCTAGAGCCATTTTTTGCCTGCGTAGGAGAAGCCTAAAAAATGAGCTTCGCGTGGCTCCTTGTTGTAGGTTCATGTCATCTAGTGCGAAGGAGCCGTTTTGCCAAACATTTTCCAGAACGGCTTCAGCTCCTCTAGAGGAGCTGCTCCTTCAAAGGAGCTAGAGCCAGAGCCATTTTTAGAGGAGCCAGAGCCTTGCCAAATAGGCCCTTAAATTTATTACCGAGCTTCCAACCCCAGCAACGGCAGGGGCACGGACATCGCTCGGGGGCTACCGAGAGTGTCTACTTGTTTAGACATCCTCATTGCTTGAACCCTCCTTATGTTTTAAAACTGGAGACATGGGGTACAGGTGTAAAACTTTGAGTAAAACTAGACGACCGCTAGACCCTACGCCCTGGCGGCTATGGTGTTTTAGTTCACTAGCATAATCAAATTCACAGTTCCCCGTGCCCCAATCTTTAGCATCCGCCTTCTCGAGAAGGGTTCAGAGGGGTCCTCCTACAGAATCTCCTTTAAGGAGAAGCTGTCAGATTGCCTAAAATGATTGAACAGCTCGGATCGCCGTCGAGAGACAAACAAAAAATTGCGATGCTCATGCAAACGTTAGACCCGAACCCCGCACGGACATGTCCGATAAGAGCTTCTCGTCGCTCATGCCGCCAAGGTAACATTACCGACCCCCATTTTCATTTCAATTAAATTGTACATTAATCCCACACATCCAAAACGTTGCATATGCGATTGCCACATCTCAAACGCTTCATGTCATGTCACGGAACGGTAGTTGCATCATTCGATATGAGCGGCAACTGACCGAGGTTCGAAGGCCAGCCCACGAAGGGCTTGAGTCTGCCTCGCATCAAACATAGCCAGGGGAGAAAAACCAAGATGAGCCCTAGCGGCCTTGCTTGACCTCGCTCAAAAGCGGATAGGGACACCTTGACCTTTCTCGTTCGATTCTAACCTCAAGCCAAACCCATAGAATCTCAATCGAGGAGAGTCCAACAGGCCACTTGAGCCTATCGAGTGGCTCAGACATCTACCAAGAGGTGGGTTAAGAAGTAGTGGAATGCCGCATGAGGGCTCTGCCAACCCTGTCAATGAATGATGGACCTGGATTCCACACGAACATGCCCGTTAGCGAGCTCATTGAGCGCGACACTCGAGCTGTCAAAGCAAGTGTCGTCAGCTCAACCCCTCCAGTTGTGGAAATCGAGGATGGGGTGACGTGCGAAACTTGGCCAACCCCTATTAGACACCAAGGGGCTCGGGGGCTCGAGCCGCTCGATCAAAGATCGAGAGACTAAGGTTTGAAGGCCGGCCCGCGAAGGGTCCAAAGCCACCTCGCGTCAAATAAGAGCCATGGGAGAAAACATAGATGAGCCTCAGCGGCCTTTGTCCAACCTGCATTGAGGTGGATAGGGTCATCTCGACCTTCTAGTTCAATACGGCCTTTAGCCGAGCCCATAGAATCCCCATTGAGGTGGAATCTGTTGGAAGGTAGGTCAAGGAGCAACGGAACGCCACCCGGGGGCTTTGCCGACTCTGCGCAAAGCAACGGGATCGGATTCTGTTCGAACATCCCTGTTAGCGAGCTCATCAAGCACGTCACTCGAGCCATTGAGGCAAGTGACACCGCCTCAACCCCTCTAGTTGTGGAAACCACAGACGGGGCGACAATCACAAAACGAGTCGACCCTCGACCAAATCCCTGCCACGCGCGGGGGCTCGGGGAAGGCCAGGCCAGCAATGAGACCAAACGCACAGTCACGGAATGATCACCAAAATCCTAAGTAAGGGGTACGTGCGAATACAAGAGTAAGTTTGCTACCCTCGCTTTGGTCTCTAGTAACATCCGGCCCCAGCAACCGCAAGGGGTCGGATCTCACTCGGGGGCTGATAAAGGTATAAATACCTCTTTTTTCGAAACAGTCGTTGCATTAGACCTCTTCCTCGTGTTAAGGTTAGCGGCAAGGTTTGTGGGAGCAGATAAATGAGCATGCCTGGTAAGACTGCAAAAGGCCCACGCCCCGATGGCTACGGTAACTTTGCTCACCAGCATAAATTGAAATTTCCCCCTTATACACCTTGGGCCCTATGGTCTTAACGAATGGAAGGGTTGGATCGCATAAACCTTTTTTCTCGATTGCAAAAGGGAAGAAAGTAAGCTCAAACGAATGAAACAAAATTGCAAAATGAAATTACGAAATTGTTTTCGAACACAAAAGTACCAACTCTTGTCCACATACTACAGATAAATGTTTATCAAACTTATTCAACTAACTACTTCCTCGGAGGGAGAACTATGTCTTTTGGGCTGTTCGCCAGGTTTCGCACAATAGGAGTCACCGCCTTCTCAATCTCATCCAGCTCAGAGTTTGTGTAGCCAGGCGCGATGCCAAGGCTCATTGCCTCCAAGTTGATTTCCTAATCATAATGAGAGCGAGCAATATCAAAGGCTTGGGTGATCCCGGTGTGAAAGGTGTTCTCCTCAAGCTAGCGCACCCACGCCGTGATATCCACGGCACGGGCCACAAGTGAGCCGGTTTCCTTCGGCCGCACCACCCCTAGGTCATCGAAGACCACCCCGACGGTGGCGTGCAAAAGATCATGCCCGTCACTCTTGGCCTGAAGAATCCCCTGCACCTCGGCAAGCTCCATGCCTAGCCTGGCAAAGATGCTCTCGGCCTCCAGCCTTTGGGTCACCGCGGCTCCAAGATCTATTCGGAGGGAGCAGACCACCTGACGTGCCTCATCGCGCTCTCAGACGGCCTAGTCGCGCTCCTCGCAGACCGTGCCGTGCTCCAAGCGAAGTCTTTCTATGGTCTGGCATAGCTCATCTCGCTCTCTACGTAGCTGGGTGATCACCTCAGCATCCTGATTCGCCCTCTGCTGTAGGGCTGCGAACCTTTCCTCGGCTTCTAGCTTGAGGTCCCGCTTCCTCTCTAGCTCTTCCAGGAGCTCGACGGCCCACTGGCTGGCCTCGGTGTCCTTCTGGAGCAGCTCATCCCACTCCTTTCAGACCCTGGTGGCCACCTCCTTGTCCTATTGCACCCTCGCTGACAGATCCTGGAACATCCCATGGATCTCCTCTGTGTCCCGACGCGCCTCGGCTTCCCGCTGTTGGGTGGTAGCAAGCTGGGCACTCACATCTCCGCATAGCCAGGCCTCCTCAGTGTGGCAGTCCCATTCCACCTTTTGCTCATGGAGGAACTGGGATTTCTCTCGACTATGAGCAATGAGGGACTAAAAAGAAGACCAACATCAAAAATACGAAAATAACAAAAATACATGAGGAAAGAAGAAAGCGAGAGAGAAGATCAAGCGGATACCCAGCCAGTGGGAATGATAACATCATGTGAGACACCCCTAGCCTGGCTCAAGGCATCCATCATAGCCGAGAACCTAATGTCGAGACTGTCCCGCTCCATGCTCTCTGTAGCATCGTCGAGCGAGAAGAGAGTCAACGTTGGTCTTGAGGAGCCATCCACTGGAGCGGCGGCCCACACCGCGTGGGCGAGCGACTGCCCCCCGACATCAGGGCCAAGGGCGACCCCCCATTGATCCTCTCCACCACTGCTATGATGCACGGGGACCCTCCAACCGCATCCTCCTCCGTCCGGCAAGCTTCGGGCACCGTCTCCTGGGCCGCCGGTGGCATGGATTGTGCCGCTCCTTCGGACAACATCGTGGCTGCATCTAGCTACACCTGGCTTGTCATGGTCATAGCCACCTCTGCTTGCGACACCGAGGCCTCAGCTTGTAGTGCCGCGCCCACCATAGAGGGCACCACAAGCGCAAGTGGCGGCTCCATCCGCTACGATGTAGGCGGCGAAATCACCTCCATCGTCGTTTGCTCGGTGACCCCCAAAGGCGCTTCTTCAGCCCCAGCGCCTGCTTGACCCACCGAGGGCATGGGCGCCACCATGGGTGACGCCTGATCGGCCGACAAGGCTGCAACATCGGCTCTGCTCTAGCCTGAAATAGGAGCGACATCGGGCGACGGCACTCGTTCCGCCTGAAGAGCAATGCTCTTCTTGGGCACCAGCGCTAAAGAACAGCTCTATCTCAATACTCTGCAAGAGTTAAAAGGCATACGTCACACAGAAAATAAAAAAAATAGGAAAAATAGAGGAATCAGTGACTTACACTGGCGCTGTTGTGCGGTAGGAACGTTTTGAGGATGAACCCCTAGTTTCCTGCTCCAACTCATCTAGGCGGGACCGCTTTGAGCTTGCCCCCTGCTCCTAGGCAGAGGGACTCATCTCCCTTGCCTCCAAGGGCATGGTGGCAGAGCCACCCCTCTCTATCGGCACCTTGGGCACGGCGGCTGATCCGCCCGCTCTCACTGGTCCTACAGATGGGCCAATAGTTTGGCCCGTCTCCGCCGGCCTCACGGACTCACTTCCCCCCGTATGGAATGGGAAGGGTCCCTACATGGACGAGTGGGTACCTGTCAGCGTATCCTCATCCTCTAGGACATCCCACTCCACATCGGCAACTACCTCATTGAACTTCTCATCGTCATCATTGTCATCACTACCTGTCTCTTCTCCTCGCTCCTGTGCTTGCTGCTTTCATAGCATCTTCTTCCTCTTGACCTCCCTTGTCTTCGTATCCCACTCAGCCGTGGTGCGATTCACCATTGCCACTATCTAGTCCTTCGGCAGCAGAGCCGGGCTATCCCTAAAGACGAGTCTCTTTGGCTGGCCCTGCTATCCCGAGGTCAGCATCAAGGGGCCGGGAATTCAAGAAAAAAGGAGGCATGGGGGAAAAAACTTACAAAATTGATGAACCCCGGTTCTAGACGCATTGGGGGATGCCCCGACACCGGATACATGAAATCAAGGACAATGCCAGCGTTGTCCTTCGAAGGCTCCATCGCCTCCTTGATGCGCTGCGCTAGTTAGGTGGGGGGAGCGCTTCATCGACAAGTGTCATCCCTTCGAGCGATGCCCTAGGCGCCATTAGGTATAGGGAAAGCGCACAGCTCATCAGTGGCGCCACCCTCCGTGCATGATAGGTGTCGATGATCCCTAATCCCTTCACGCCCCTCTCCTTCAGAATTTGGAGGGTGGCGAGATGGTCCTTGATCTTCTTCTTGTCTTTGTCTAGGACACCCCACTTCCACAGCCCTAGGACCTCTTCGATGAAGCACCCGGAGAACACTGGCAAGGGGGCGGCAATGTCTTCCTTGATGTAAAACCAATGCAAGTGCTACCCCTTGTTGGAGGTTGACAGACGCATCGATGGGTATTCGTTCACCCAGTTGTTATGGAGATGAGTGCAGGCGCATCCCATCGGCACGCTTAGATCTTGCTTCCCGATCTGCTTCTTGTAAAGATTGATGGTGATGAGATACCACCACAAGTCGAAGTGGGGACTAATCCCTAGGAACCCCTCACACAGGGCGATGACCGTCGCAATGTGCTGGACCCCATTAGGAGTAAGGTGCTGCAACTCCACCTGGTAGTAATCCAACAGCCCCCGAAGGAACTTGTGAGCAGGTATGGTGAATCCCCGCTCGTGGAAGTGAGCGAAGGACATGACATACCCTTCTGGTGGTGACGGCTCATCCTCATTACCAGGCAGCCACCACTCCTCGATGGCGGTCAGCGGGCAAAGGTGGCCATGGTGAATGAGGCCCTCCAGGCGTGGAGGCATGATGTTGGATCTACACCACGGCTCCATTGAATGATTGGGAGGGAGTGGACGCGAGCTTGATGGCGGCTGCGATACGGATGCGAGCTTGACGGTGGCTGTGATGCGGGCACGGGAAGCTCAGGCGATTGGCGGCAGAGATTGTGGATGCAAAGGTGAGGAGACAAAGTATGGAACCTTGGAGGTGAACCCCTTGGTTTTATAGGGGCGATAGATGTGAGAAGGGCAACCGTCTACCTCGGTCTCTGAGCCAGCCACAAATATGTCACCACGTCACATCGTGGGATATGCGCTCGCGATTCCTATCCTTTCCCACTGAAATCGCGCTGGACGTTTTGCCTTCCCAAGTAGGCCAGGTCTCTTTTCCCACAAAGGGGATATGGGTCAAAAAAGCATTCCTTCGGCCCACCTGGGCCCAAGAGTTCGAGGGCTGGCCCAACAGTTTCAACAGTCGTACCAACGAGGGATGGACCCGCAAGCCACTAGAACTCAGGCATACGAGCCTCAAGGGAACCTCAATCCACAACCAAGTCCCTACCGGTCTGACCCTAGATGAATCCCCATGAACGAGATACTAGGGTTCCCTTTAAACTATCCAGTTGACAAAAACAAAATCTCATAGCCATACCCGCGAAGGGTTCAAATTTACCCCTCGAGCGATTATATCTGAATCACCTGGGGGCTCAGGGGCTACACCCGATGGGTGCGCTCATACGCACCCTCTAGCGAATCGAAATAGCCCCCGAGTGATTCTGCCCAAATCACTCGGGGGCTCAGGGGCAACACCCGTCGGGTGCGCTCACGCGCACCCTCTAGCAAGTCAAATCACCCCCCGAGCGATTCTATCCGAATCACCCGGGGGCTCAGGGGCTACTGTCCAGGACCTAATACTGGGGTACCCAATAGGGTGGAGCTAATAACCATCAAACATTGATGCTTTCGGTCAGATAAGAATGCTACTACGCTTCTTGCCTGAATGATGGAAGATTGGTTCTGCCTTGCCCGACCCCCGAGGGCTAGACTCTGCCTTGCCCGACCCCCAAGGGCTATACTCCACCTCACCCAATGACTGAGGGTTGGCTCTGCCTTGCTTGATGGCTGATGGCTGGCTCTGCCCCATCTAACGTATGAGGGCAGGCTCCGTTTCGCTCGACAGCTGAGGGCTACCTCCACCTTACCCAATGGCTGAGGGCTGGCTTTGCCCCACCCGACGTCCGAGGATGGACTCCACCTCGCCCAACGACTGCACCCTGCTCCTTCATGATGATGAGCACAGGGATGATGGGACATTCGAGTCAACCATAGTACCGAGGACCATGCCCTACATGCTTGTAGGAAGGTACCATCAGGATACGATGGAATAGGCGCTTTAAGCCCTTTCCAACCTAATAGAGTCCGAACAGTGTTGTAGGCGCCAACTTTTGTCCTATAGTGTTGTAGGTGCCGCCATCAGCCCTCAGGCGTGGATACTAACACAGGCATATGATAACCACTACAGCCCAAGAGAGAACTCACGTCATCAATAGTAACAGGCGAGTAGTCACTTCCCCGTCTGCTCCCCATAGAGTCATGGCTCGACACCCTAACACACTGCACCGTCCATCGGACGAGGATGGGACGTGATCCCTCACTGAAACGAAGCTAGAGCCCATCCCTATCAGGATCAGCGAAGCATGCTATCCCTGGCATGGTCTGCCATGATAGCAGGGTAGGCTCAAGGGAAAAGGAAGACCCGAGACCCTCGAAGGATCTTCTCTACCTTTTGTTTTTCCTATTTCTCCCATCTATAATCCCTATTCCCCCCTTGGTCTATAAAAGGGAGGGCAGGACAGCCCACTAAGGGGAAGGATCGATTCCACACACAACACACTGCCAAGCAGCAACCGAGCTCTTGGCGTCCTTTCGACCTTTCCATCAGAGACTTGGGACCTGTCCCTCTGTCAACCATTTGTACCCCCTACTACGAACCTTTTTTAGTACTAATAACATGAGCAGCTGCAAACTGGACGTAGGGACATTCTGCCTAAACCATTATAAACCTTGTGTCCTTTAGAACACCATCCGAGCCTAACGTGCAACAATTATAAATTTACTAGTTGGTGTTTGTTCGAAACACCGACAGCAGGTGTACAGGGTACAGTCCTTGGTATTGCAGTTGACTTGAGTGCCCTGCCTCACTTTCTTCGTCTGTTTCCTAGTCCTCACCAAGCAGGCATCCTTGGTTGGTTGGTCCTAGTCAGCTCTGATTGCACTAGTTGGAGAAGAGCTATAAGCAAGGGTTCGACGCATCCCCGGTCGGAGACGCGTGTCGGAGTCGAAAGTGGTTTTTGGTCAGGCCTTCCAGTCAGAGAGGCTGTCTAGAGGTGGGCCAGAGTCAGAAGCGAGCATTGTTCCTCCTTAGTGAAGCCTTCCGGTCGGAGAGGTGAGCTAGAGTCGGAAGCGGGCGCCGTTCCTCCTTAGCTAGGCCTTCCGGACAGAGATTGGATTTGTTCTTCTAGCCTATTGTTTAGGTATTTGGGTCGGCCCATGAGTTGCGTGTCGTTCGCAACGTTGTCTGCTGGGCCGAGCCTTTGTTGGGAAGCCGGTCCATGAGGGACCCCAGGTTTATGAACCCGACAATGTTTGAAGCAGGTGCCACCTGGCATGCATCGCACGACTAGATGCTAGGGCCCAGCGTCCGATTGATCTAACCGGTGCATCTAGTCGCCATGATTTTTAGTAGATCAACAATCCAACGGCTCTATTTCATGGGGGCTTCTATTTAAGCCCCATGGCTAGCTCAAGCTCTCTCTCTTGGCCATTTGCATTGACATAGCAACCTTGTGAGTTTAGCCAAAGCCCTCCCACTCATCTCCATCATTGATTCATCATCTTTGTGAGTTTGGGTGAGAATCCAAGTGCATTGCTTGAGTGATTGCATCTAGAGGCACTTGGTATTCATGTTTTGCTGTAGGATTCACTTGTTGCTCTTAGTGGTTGCCACCACCTAGATGGCTTGGAGCAGCAGAGCAGGATTGGCATGAGTTTGTGATTGTTCGTGGCCATCTTCGATGATTGTGAGGGGACTTGTACCTTCCCCGATGGAGCATCAAAAGGTAACCCTAGTGAATTGCTCGTGTTATTGAGTTACCTCACTTGTGGGTAGGTTCTTGCGGTGTCTAATTGTGTGGATTAGGTTTGTGAAACACCTCTTAGCCGCTGAACCACCAAGTGTTGGTCGACACAACGAGGACGTAGCGTGTTGGCAAGCATGTGAACCTCGAGAGAAAATTGGTTGTCTCTTGCCCTTTGGTATTCTCCTAGTGATTGATTTAGTATTCATCTTATGATTGGTTCACTCCTCTACATGGCGGTATAATCACCCTACTCACTCATTTATATTCTCACAAACTAGTTATAGCAAGCTCTTAAGTGTAGCTAGAATTGAGAGCTTGCTTTGTAATTTAAGTTCATCTAGTGGAGCTTTTTAGTGTAGCAAGTGTGAGAGCTCTTAGTGAGTAGTTACTTAGCAAATTGTGAGTCTAGTGATTATAGTAACTAGAATTGTTGGATAGGTGGTGTCAGGGACCAAATACTAGGGTACCCAAAGAGGAGGAGCTAATAACCATCAAACGTTGATGCTTCTGAATAGACAAGAACGCAACTACACTTCTTGCCCAAACAACCAAAGGTTGGCTCCGCCTTGCCCGACGCCTAAGGGCTGGCTTTGCCTCGCCCAACCCCCGAGGGCTGGACTCCACCTCACCCGACGTCTAGGGGTAGATTCTGCCTTGCCCGATAGCTGAGGACTGGCTCCACCTCGCTCGACATCTGAGGGTAGGCTCTACCTCGCCTAATATCTAAGGGCAGACTCTGCCTCGCTCGACGGCTGATGACTGGCTTCGCCTCGCTCGATGTCTGAGGGTAGGCTCTGCCTTGCTCAACGTCCAAGGGCTAGCTTCGCCTTGCCCAATGACCAAGGACTGGCTCCGCCTTGCCCGACATCTAGGGGTAGGCTCTACCTTGCCCGACGTCAGAGGGCTGGCTCCGCCTCGCCCGGTGTCCTAGGGCTAGCTCCGCCTCGCCCAACGTTTTCACCCTACTCCTTCATAATGCTGAGCATAGGGTAAGATAGGACACTCAAGTCAACTGCAATTCTGAGGATCATACCCCACACACCTACAGGAAAGTACCATCAGGATATGACAGGATGGGCGCTTTAAGCCCTTCCAAGCATGATAGAGCCCAAACAGTATTGTAGGCATTGACTTTTGTCTTACAGTGTTGTGGGCACCGCCATCAGCCCTCGGATGTGGATCCTGACATAAGCATACGACAACCACTACGATCCAGGAGGGCACTCACATCATCTACAGTACCAATGTATTGTCACTTCCCGTCTGCTCCCCGTAGGGTCATGGCTTGGCACCCTGGTGTGTCGCGCCACCCACCAGGGCAGGATGGGACGTGACCACTTGCTGAACGAAGCCAGAGCATGGCCCTATCAAGATCATCGAATGTGCTATCCCTAGCACCATCTGCCATGTCAGCGGGGCTAGTTTAGAGGAAAAGGAAGACCTGGCACCTTCGAAGGACCTTCCTGGCCTCTGGTTTTTCTTCTTTCTCCCATGTGTAACCCCTGCTCCCCTTGATCTATAAAAGGGAAGGTAGGGCACCCCACTAAAGGGATGGATCAATTCAACACACCACGCATCACACAACACATAGCTAAGCAGCAACCAAGCTCTCAGCACCCTTTCAACCTTTCCATCAGAGACTTGGGACCTGTCCCTCTCTCGACCGTTTGTACCCCCTACTACTAACCTTTTTTAGTGCTAATAACATGAGCAACAACAAACTGGACATAGGGACATTCTGCCCAAACCATTATGAACCTTGTGTCTTTTAGCATACCATCCGGGCCTAACACACAACAAATATCAATTTACTTGTTGGTGTTTATTCGAAACAACGACAGTTGGTGCGCTAGGTAGGGGACCTTTGCGCGTTTCGACGTTAAACATCAGGCCATGAATGGTTAGCCATGGTATCAGTTGGGTCCTAGGCGCACACATGTGCTTTGGGAACCTAGACTTCATCATCACGGTGGGAGGAGAGTTAGCATTGGCTCATGCCACCATCCAATCTCTCCCCTCCATCGGCATCAACCACGAGGGGCTTGAGCGCCAGCTCGGTGTCTCCCTTGGACCCTAGCAGTCTAGGGAGGACTAGTGCCACCTCAGCCTTTCCGACACCAATGACATGGCATGATTTTCTAGAGGAAGATCCCCTTCCCTGGAACACCACATATGGAGCACCCTAACAACGCTTCCATTCGGTCTCCACAATGCTGCGGTGACCGTTAGCCACCTAGTGGCACGTCGCATGGTCCTGCCACCTATGAACAATGAGTTCATGGGGCTAATCGAACACATCATGGAATCTCTCCACAACCTCCTCATAGAGGAGCCATAGTCATCCTCTGGCTCTAAGTCCAGCAGGGAGAGCCATCACCTCTCCTGGGAATGCTTCAAGACAGGTACCCCCGACGGACACATCGAAAGCATCTCCACGGAGGAGGCTACCCTAGTGGACAACCTTGGTGACAAAACCAAAGGGGAGACAGTGGCCCTAGCTTAGATGGGGGTGGAGCAGCTAAAAGCCCGACAGTGGGAGATCGAGGAAGCATGACTCCAGCTTGTGTAGGAATGCACGGAGCTCGATTGGGAGATCGAGCGCCACAGAGAGGGTGGGCGCGCAAGCGCCATGGCCTATGATGTAAACCGAAGGATCATCACCGACAATGAAGCCCTTCCTCACTTTGCCCAGGCAAGCTGGAACATCGCTGCCGTGATAGCCTTGCTCCATGGCCTTCCAGAGGCCACAACGCCCAAGGATTGTTAGGCCCACCACGAGATTCGCATGCTGCTTGAGCGTGCAGAAGCACAGCGGGCAGAGAGCTCATTATCTCGGTGATGCGAGCTTGACCCTAGCCAGCGCACACCTTTTGGGTATCCTAGCAGGGATGTGTTGGTCCACCAAGCACCACATGGTGGTAGGCAGCGCACCGTTGTCCCGGTGCATCAGCGTCTCGGTCATAACTGCGACGCATGCAACACTCTCGACACCCGTAGATGTACCTATGGCGATCTAAGAGAAGGAGTCTGTCATGGCTATCATCCTCATCACAATGGACGCTACAATAGCGGTGAGGACCGAAGCCCGAGCCCTGGCCTATTGGGCCCTTAGGCCTTCGACCGTCACATTCTCAAAGCTACTTTCCTGCCAAGGTACCGACCACAAACCAACATCCCAAAGTACTATGGGGAAACAAACCCTGGACTATGGCTCGAAGACTATCGGCTTACCTACCAAGCCAGTGGTGCGGATAATAATGACTTCATTATCTGCAACCTTCCACTATTCTTAGCCGATTCAGCGTGAACGTGATTGGAACACCTGCCGTCCAACGCAATCTAGAGTTGGGCGGATCTAAAGGAGATCTTTGTGTGAAACTTCCAAGGCACATACAAGCACCCTGGGAACCCATGGGACCTTAAGAACTACCGATAAAAGACCGGTGAGACCCTCTGTGGGTACCTCCGGCACTACTCCCGATAGTGCAACGAGCTCCCTAACGTCGCCGATGCCGATGTTATAGGAGCCTTCCTATCCGGGACTACCTACGAGTCTTTGGTGAGTCTTTGGTTCATAAGCTAGGACGCAAGGGCCTGTGAACCACCAAGGAACTCCTGGACACCACCACCAGCCATGCCTCAGGAGAAGAGGCGGTTAGAACGATCTTCGATCGTGTTGAGGGCAAGGCAAGGCAGGACGAGGGCGCCAGTGAAGGCGCCTCCAATCGTTCTGCCAAAAGGAAGAATGAGAAGCAACGACGCGAGGACTCGCTCGTGGCCACTGCTGACTGCAAGGGTGGTCAAAAGTCCATGGAGGGCACTCCGAACCACTTCGAAAAATTACTAGAGGGGCCATGCCCAAGCCATGCCTTTCCGGTTAAGCATATGTTCAAGGACTATAGCCTCATGCGGCGGTTCTTGTTTGGAGGCTCTAACAAAGGGGAGCACGGAAAGGACCCTGCCCCCACTGTGGACGATGCCAAGGAGAAGGACGATGGCTTTCCAAGGCCAAACGGCTGCCTTATGATCTTCGGAGGATCAGCGGCCTACGACTCCAAGCGTTGTCAGAAGGTTGCGTGCTGGGAGGTCTATACGGCCGGACTAGCCACACCTCCCTACCTCTGGTGGTTAGAGTCCACCATAACCTTTGATCGGACCAACCATCTGAAGAGTGTCCTACATCCGGGGTGATATCCGCTCATGGTTGACCTGATCGTCGGCTCGAAGCGTCTTACCAAAGTTCTGATGGATGGAGGCAGCGGCCTCAACATCATGTACACCAAGACGCTTGACAAAATGGGCATTGACCAGACACGTCTCTGCCCAACCTGAGCACCTTTCCATGGCATTATGCCTAGGAAGCAGGCCATGCCACTTGGGCAGATCGATCTGCCCATGACCTTCGGGGATCAGTTCAATTATACGACTAAAACCCACACCTTCGAGGTGGTTGGGTTCCCCAAAACCTTCCACGCCATCCTAGGACGTCCATGCTACGCTAAGTTCATGGCCATCCCCAACTATACATACCTCAAGCTAAAAATATCGGGCCCCCATGGGATCATCACCATCGGCACCTCCTTCCAGCGCGCTTATGAGTGCGAGGTCAAGTGCTGCGGTCACGCCACAGCAATCATCACCTCCGGAGAGCTCGCCACCCTCAAGGAGGAAGTCACCAAAGAGGCGCACGATGCCAAGAAGTCGGTCGAATCGTTCGAGTCTGTAGAGGGCTCTAAAGAAGTCCTCATAGATCCTGGGAGCACCGAAGGCAAAACGGTGGCATTGGTACCATGCTTTCCTTCGAATAGGAAAGGGCGCTCGTCGACTTCCTCTGTGGCAACAAAGATGTCTTTGTGTGGAAACCCTTAGATATGCCAGGCATTCTGAGGCAAGTCACTGAGCATACCTTGAAGATCTGCCTAGGCTCCAAGCTAGTGAAGCAACGCCTACATCGCTTTGATGAGGACAAACATAGGGCCATCTGCAAGGAGATAGCAAAACTATCGGTGGCCGGATTCATCAAGGAAGTATACCACCCAGAGTGGTTAGCTAATACTATTCTTGTACGAAAGAAGAGTGGAAAATGGAGGATGTGTGTTGACTATATGGGTCTCAACAAGCCATGCCCAAAGGATCCATTTCCTTTGCCATGCATAGACCAAATAGTCGACTCTACCTTGGGGTGCGAAACCCTCTGCTTCCTTGATGCGTACTCTGGGTACCTTCAGATCGCGATGAAAGAGTCCAACCAGCTCGCAACATCTTTCATCACCCCCTTCGAATTGTTCTGCTACGTCTCAATGCCATTCGATCTAAAGAACGTTAGGGTTACATACCAGCGCTGTATGCTCAAATGCTTCGGGGACCTCATCGGACGGACTGTTGAGGCCTACGTTGACGACATCATGGTTAAGTCCAGATGGGCTGACCACCTCGTTGCCGATCTTGAGCAGACCTTTGCAAAACTCTGAGCAAATGGCATCAAACTAAATCCCGAGAAGTGTGTTTTTGGGATCCTAAGGGGCATGCTTCTCAGCTTCATCGTCTCCGAGAGTGGCATCGAAGCCAACCTAGAGAACATAAAAGGGGGTTCAGCGAGTCATAGGCTGCCTCGCCACACTCAGCCGATTCATCATGCGCCTTGGCGAACGAGGTCTCCCCCTCTATCAACTCTTCAAGAAAGCCGACCACTTTGAATGGACATCCAAGGACCAGGAGGCACTTGACATGGTCAAACTGCTTCTGACAAAGGCCCCGATCTTGGTTATTCCAACCGATGGAGAGTCCCTTCTGCTATACATAGCGGGCACCATGCAAGTGGTCAGCGCCACCCTGGTAGTGGAGCAGGAAGAAGAATGGCACGCCCTCAAGGTGCAACACCCTATGTACTTCATCAACGAGGTACTATCTAACTCTAAGACTCGCTACTCCCAAATCCAGAAGCTCCTATACGCCATCCTCATCACCAAGAGGAAGCTACACCACTACTTCGAGTCACACCCGGTGACGGTTGTGATGTCATTCCCCCTCGGTGAGGTCGTCCAAAGCCAAGACACCACGGGAAGAACCGCAAAGTGGGCACTCGAGTTTTTGGATCAAGGCATTACATATGCCTCCCGAACGGTGATCAAGTCCCAGGTGTTGGCTGACTTCATCGTGGAATGGACCGAGGTCCAAATGTCGCCGATGGCCATTGATCAAGAGTACTGGATGCTGTACTTTGATAGATCGCTGATGAAGAAGGGCACCAGCATGGGGCTAGTCTTCGTATCCCCCTTGGGGTATGCATGAGGTACATGGTTCGTCTACATTTCCCCTCATCCAATAATGTGGCAGAAAATGAAGCGCTCATCAATGGCCTATGCATTGCCATCGAGTTGGGCATCCAATGCCTTGATATCTGAGGCGACTCCAAGCTGGTCGTCAATGAAGTCATGAAGGAGTCATGCTGTCATGATGCCAAGATGGCTGTATACTGCCAAGAAGTCCGACGGCTGGAGGACAAATTTGATGGCCTCAAACTCAATCACATCCCAAGGCGCGTCAATGAGGCGGCCAACGCGCTTGCGAAGGCGGCATCTAGTTGAGAGCTGGTTCTAATAGGAGTCTTCGCCAGCGACCAACACAAGCCCTCGGTGTGCTACGAAGGGTTAGAATAGGCCAATGATGATCCATCCGATCTAGTCTCGGGGGCTTACCAACCGACAGCTTTGTCTGGCCTCGAGGTCATGGAGCTTGAAGAAGATCCAGTGACAGAGCCTAACCCTCTGGTCAACTAGAGAATGCTCTACCTCAACTACCTACTCCATGGCATGCTACCGGCGGACAAGGCGGAGGCTCGCACATCACGCCAAATCTTTCGTTCTTGTGGAGGGAAACTCTACAAATAAAGCCACATCGGGATCCTACAACCCTGCATCCCCATCGAGTAGGGTAAGCACTTGCTGAGCAATATCCACGGTGGGGTCTGCGGTCACCATGCCACGCCTAGAACCTTGGTTGGAAATGCAATCTGATTGGGCTTCTACTGGCCCAGTATAGTAGCCAACGTCGAGCAGATCGTGCGCACCTACAAAGGGTGTCAGTACTACGCTCAGAAATCTCACCTCCCGGCCTAGGCACTCTAGATGATCCCAATCACATGGCCCTTCATGGTCTAGGGGCTCAATCTAGTGGGACCTCTCAAGAAGGTGTCCAGAGGATACACACACTTGCTTGTCACCATAGACAAGTTCACAAAATGGATAGAAGCTCGATCGATCTTTGCGATCAAGTCTGAGCAAGCCATGTTGTTCTTCCTCGACATCATCCATCGCTTTGGAGTATCGAACTCCATCATCATGGACAACGGCACATAGTTCACCAGCAAGAAATTCCTTTGATTCTGTGATGAAAACCACATCCAGGTTGATTAGGCTGTCGTTGCGCACCCCTAAATGAACGGGTAGGTCGAGCGCACAAATGGCATGCTCCTACAGGGCCTCAAGCTGAGGATCTTCAACTGGTTCAACAAATTTGGTGCACACTAGGTCACTGAGCTTCCTTCAGTACTCTAGAGCTTGAGGACAACCTCTAGCCGAGCCACCGGCTACACACCCTTCTTCATGGTCTACGGTTCCGAGGCTGTCCTCCCAACCGACCTTGACTATAGAGCACCGAGGATCAGGGTGTATGATAAACAGGGAGCTAAGGCATCCCATGAAGACGCCATGGACCAGCTAGACAAAGCTCATGATGTTGCCCTCCTCCGCTCGGCCAAGTAACAATAGGCGTTGCGGTGGTACCACAGCCGACGGGTGCGGGACCAAGCCTTCAACATCGGGGACTCGGTTCTCCGCCTCATGTAGAGAAACAAGGACCGCCACAAGCTCTCCCTGCCCTAGGAGGGGTCATACATCATCGTGGAAGTACTCCGACCAGGCGCCTACAAGCTAAAAACCATCGACGGTGAGGTCTTCACCAATGCCTGACATCATTTTTACCCCTAATTAAACACATACTTTCTCTTATCAGTTTTGTCATCAAAATCCTCGATCTTTCGAGACATTCGACCCCTACAAGTGCGAGGGGTTAGACCTCACTCGAGGGCTAGTATAAGTACATTTATCTTACAAACATTCTCTATGTTTTCCCTCGTTCCTCATGGTAAGTCCTAAGGGCTAGGGTTTTGGGAATAAGCTCTAAGTATAATTGGTAGGACTATGGAAAACCCACACCCCAGTGGCTATGGTCTTCTCGCTCACCAGTGTGATTAGAATTGGCTCACCCACACTGTGAGCTTTTGGTGACATTACCTATAGGAAGAGTCAGAAGGCAGTGAACCTCTTTTACAAAAAGAGGGCTAAGAGCTGAAAAGTTGTTTACCGTAATGAAATTACAGAATTGGTTCATTTTTTGCATAAATTCATCGCTTACAAAGTGATTTCATCATGAAAGGGACTAATGTATTCATGAATACAAAAGACTGTTCACACGGGGGCTCCCCCACAACTTAAACGAATACATTTGCTGACCAGTTCTACTCTAAATACTACTATGGTTGCCATGCCATGCTCTCCATCGGCAACGTCCTACCACTTCGTGGGATCCCTGAGGGTGCCATCGGCTGCAACGTCGAGCACCATGTCAGTGACCATGGCATCTTCGCTGGGGCCTCCAGGGACTACGCCATCATGATCAGCAATGACCCTAACAATGGCACCTCGATGGGGACACTGCCCGTCGAAGTATGGTCATCATGACTGGTGGATATCTTCGACATGTCATCAAAATTCATGAACTGGCCGATCTGAGCGGCTACAAGGGCGAAGCCCCCCATCGACGTAGTCCTAGCGGCTTCCCCACCGACAAGGCTCGCCCGAAGAAGATTCATAAGAAGAGGTTTCCGTATGGCTTCATCCTGATGAAGGCCTCGCAGGTGGGGACAAAGCCGGCGACGGGCAGCACCCTCCAGTGCTCCTCCTCCTTCGGCAAAGGCAGCCAGCACCATCTCATCTACATTGGATAACCTCCAGCTCGACATCGCGCTCTGGATTCACGAATGGATCTGTGAGTTCTCCTCTCCCTCGCATTACCCTGTCTCACTTAGGAACCACCGTGACATGCTAACGCGCTTGGCGAGAAGGAAAAAGGAGGAGAGGTAGCAGCTCAAGAATAGGTGGAGGAGTGGGACAAGAACCCTCTCCCTTCCCATATTTAAGGAGGAGATGCAGCAGTTGGAGAAAGGCAAAGGGTTGGGGTAAAAAACCCACTCCCTTCCCCTATTTAATGCAGATGGGAATTTGATGCTGATGGGCATTCGAGGGGACGCATCTTGACTGATGAGACACGCCCTGCTCGATGAGATGGCACCTGGTCAAATAGGATGTGGCCTAGGCATGGCCCACCACTACTGCACACCGGCACGAGAAATAAGGTATAGCCGCACGCAGGCGGCTCTTTGCTTCCACAGGAAGGACCTAGAAGGACCCAACGATGGAACCTCCATCAAGGGGAGATCAATGGCCCCCCTGGGTCGATCGAACAGCTTAGGCAAACACCGAATGAACGGCCGCCGAAAGATAAGATCCCTTATTTACTTACTTTATGTGTCAATTTTACTACCGAGCCTCCGACCCCAGCAACGGTAGGGGCGCGGACATCACTCGGGGGCTGCTGAGAGTGTCTACTCATTTAGACATTCTCTTCGCCTGACCCCTCCCTATGTTTAAAAACTAGAGGCATAGTGTGTGGGTGTAAACTTTGAGTAAAACTGGATGAACTGCTAGACCCTATGCTCTAGCGGCTACGACGTTTTTGTTCACTAGCGTAATTGAATTCTTTGTCCCCGCATCCCAAGCTTTAGCATCCACCTTCTCAAGAAGGGTTCGGAGGGGTCTGCCTGCGGAACCTCCTTCAAGGAGAAGCTGTCAGGTCACCCAAGTCAATCGAATGGCTCGAATCACTATCGAGAGATAGACACAAAAAATTACGATGCTTGTGCAGGTTACACCGGCCCCATCGCAAACGTCGGACCCGAACTCCACATGGACATGTCTAGTAAGAACTTCGGTCACTCATGCCACCAAGGTAACATCACCGACCCTTGCTTTTGTTTCCATTATATCATACATTCATTCCATATATTCAAGCATTGCATACGCAATTGCCTCATCTCAATGCTTCGCGTCACGTCACGAAGCGGTAGGGCTCGAGGATGCCTCATGTCAAACAGAGCCAGGGGAGAAAAACCAAGATGAGCTCTAGTGGCCTTGCCTGACCCCACTCAAAAGTGGACAGGGACATCTCGACCTTTCTCGTTCGATTCTAACCTTGAGCCAAACCCATAGAATCTCCATCGAGGAGAGGCCAACGGGCCACCTGAGCCTATCGAATGGCTTGGGCATCTACCAAGAGGTGGGTTAAGAAGTAGTGGACTACCACATGAAAGCTCTACTGACCTCGTCAGTGGATGATGGACCCAGATTCCACACGAACGTGCCTGTTAGCGAGCTCATTGAGCGTGACACTCGAGCCATCGAGGCAAGTGCCGTTAGCTCAACCCCTTTGGTTGTAGAAACCGAGGATGAGGTGACATGTGAAACACGACCGACCCCTATCAGACCCCAAGGGGCTCAGGGGCTCGAGCTGACCGATCCTAGATCGAGAGATAAAGGTTCGAAGGCAGGCCCGCGAGGGGCCCGAGGTAGCCTCACGTCGAACAAGAGCCAGGGGAGAAAATGCAGATGAGCCTCAACGGCCTTTGCCCAACCCACATAGAGGTGGATAGGGTCATCTTAGCCTTCTCGTTTGATCTAGCCTCTAGCCGAGCCCATAGAATCCCCATTGAGGGGGGATCTGTTTGAAGGCGGTTTATGGAGAAACGGAATGCCACCCGAGGGCTTTGCCGACCCTATATGAGCGATGAGACCAGATTCCATTCGAACATCCCATTAGCGAGCTCATCAAGCGCGTCACTCGAGCCATCAAGGCAAGTGATGTCACCTCAACCCCTCCGGTTGCAAAAACTACAGACGGGGCAACAATCACAAAAATGAGCTGACCCTTGACCGAATCCCCACCACACGCGGGAGCTCGGGGAAGGTTGGACTTGCAATGAGACCGAACACACAGTCATAGAATGATAGCTAAAATCCTAAGGAAGGGGTATGTACGAATACAAGAGTAGTTTCGCTATCATCTCTTTGGTCCCCAGTGACATTCGACCCTAGCAACCGCAAGGGGTCGGATCTCACTCGAGGGCTGATAAAGGTACAAATACCCTCTTTTTTCGAAATAGTCACTTCATCGGACCTCTTCCTCACATTAAGGCTATTGGCAAGGTTTGTGGGAACAAATAATCAAGCATGTCTGGTCAGACTACAAAAAACCCATGCCCCGATGGCTACAGTAACTTTGCTCACCAGCATAATCGAAGTTTTCCTCTTATACACCTCGGGCCCTACGGTCTTAACAAACGGAAGGGTTTGGATTGCATACACCTTTTTCTTGAATGCAAAAAGGAAGAAAGCAAGTTCAACCAAACGAAACAAAATTGTGAATTTATTTAACGAAACAAAATTGGGAATTTGTTTAACGAAACAAAGTTGCGAATCTATTTTCAAAATACAAAAGATCCGACACTTGTCGATAGATTATATATAAATGTCCATCAGACTCATTCGACTAACCACCCCTCTAGGGGAGAACCATATCTTCAACTTTGCTCGCTAGGGTTTCCACAAGAGGAGTCACCGTCGCTTCTATTTCATGCAGCTCGGAGGGTTCATAGCCTGGCGCAAAAACCAAGGCTTATCGCCTCCAAGTCGATGTTGTCATCATAATGTGAGTAGGCGATGGCAAAGGCTTGGATGATCCCTAAGCGAAGAGCTTCCTTCTCTAGCTGGTGCACCCGCGCCGTGATATCTACGGCACAGGACGTGAGCGAGCTAGTCCTCTCCGCCTGCACCACCTGTAGGTCATCGTAGACTATGCCAAGGATAACCTTCAGGACATCGAGCTCATCACTCTCCACCTAAAGATGAACCCTCGCCTCAGCGAGATCTATGGCCAGTCCGGCAGCAGCGCCCTTGGCCTCCAGCTTCTAGGCTTTCACGGTCTCAAGCTCAGCCTAGAGAAAGCTGATCCTCTACTGTGCCTCGTCGCGCTCTCGGACAGCCTGGTCCCACTCCCCGCGGGCCATACCACGCTCCAGGCGGAGCCTCTCCACAGTCTGGCATAGCTTGTCTCGCTCCTTGTGAAGCTGGGCGACCACCTTGGTGTCCAGTTTTGCCCTCTGCTCTACGACCGCAGACCTCTCCTCGGCTTACAACCTAAGATCCCGCTCCTTCTCGGCCTCGGCCAGGAGGTCGATGATCTGCTAGCGGGTCTCGGCATCCCGCTAGAGCAGCTCATCCTGCTCCTTCTGCACTCTAGCAGCCTCCTCCTAATCCCGTTGTGCCCTCTCTGATAGTTCATCAAAAGACTTCTTGGCGTCCTCCGCATCCCGGTGGGCCTCGGCTGCCCACCATTGAAGATTGTCCACCTCCGCGGCAAGGGGAGTCAAATCAACCACCCTCTGTCGGAGCTAGGTGGTCACGTCCCTATGCAGCTATGCCTCATCAATGAGGTGGTCCCAATCCTCCTTGTGTTCATGAAGGAACTAGGATTTCTCCTGACTGTGAGCAATAAGAGACTGAAAAAAAGACGGTGGTCAGAAAACAAAAATAGATGAAGAAAAAAGAGATCAAGAGGCAAGACCAAGTAAAATACCCAGACAGTGGGAACGATTACATCTCAAAGGGTGCCACTGGCCTAGTTCAGAGCTTCTAGCGTGGCCATGAACCCCTCGTTGAGGTTCTCCCACTCCATGCCCTTGGTGGCATCATCGAGGGTGAACAGTTCCGACGACGGGTCCCATGAACTCACCCACCAGAGCAGGCGAGTGGTGGCCCTCTGATGTCAGGACTAGGGACAACTCCCTGCCGGTCTCCTCGACAACCACCGTGGTGTTTGAGGGTCCCTCAGCCACGACCCCTTTTGTCCTAACCACGACGGGCATCGTCTCTAGGGCCACCGGTAGCACAGGACACGCCGCCGCCTCGGGCACCGCCACCATAGCTTATGGTTGTGACCCATCCATCATGGCCTCCATCGCCTCCACCTCCATTGGTGGGACCTTGACCGACTGCGCCACGCCCATCGTGGTCAACACAACGGGTACGGCCGATAGCTCCGCTCGCTCCAACGTTGGTAGTGGAATCACTTCCATCGCCGGTTGCATGGCAACCTCCGAGGGCACCCCCTTAGCCTCATCGACCGCTTGACCTGCCGAGGGCATGGGCACCACCATAGGTGACACCAGACCGGCCAACGAGGCTTTGACGTCGGCTCTGCTCTCGCCCAAAACGGGAGTGACGTCTGGCGGCGGCCCCCGCCTTGCCTAAAGGGTGACAGTCTTCTTGGGCGCCAGCGCTATAGAAGTGCCCCATCGGACCCATCCCTTGATGCTACATAAGAGACAAAAGGCATGAAAACAGAGAAAATAGTGGAGTCGGCAACTTAAGTTGCCGTTGTTGGGCGGTGGAGACGTTTGGGGGATGAACCCCTAGCTCCCTACTCCAACTTATCAGGATGGGACCATTTTGAGCCTGTCCCCTGCTCCTGAGCTGAGGGGCACGCCTCCCTCGTATCAAGGGGCACGGCGGCGGAGCCACTCCCTTCTCTCGACACCTTGGGCGCGGCGGTGGAACCAATCACCCTCGCCGGCTCTTGGGGCACAGCAACAGGTCCACCCGCTCCTACTAGCACCTTGGGAGCGGTGGCAGAGGTCCCCACTGGTTCCTAAGGCATGGCGGTTGGGCCGCTCCCCGCCCACCCACCCCTGATGGTTCTAAAGACAGGCCGATGGTCTAGCCTACCTCCTCCGGCCTCACGGCCGCACCTTCCCTTGCGTGGAACAGGAAGGGTCCCTGCATTGATGAGTGGGTACCTGTCGGTGCGTCCTCGCTTCCTAGGTCACCCCACTCGGTGTCTATGACTACCTTGTCATCTTCCTCATCCTCATCGTCATCGTCTGTCTCCTTTCCTCGCTCCCGTGCCTATAGTTTATGCTGCTTCTTTTTCCTCTCGACCTCCTTTGTCTTCTTTTGCCACTCGGCCACGGTGTGATTCGCCACCGCCACGAGCGGGTCCTTCGGCAGCAAAGCCGCGCTGTCCATAAGGACGAGCCTCTTTGGCTTGTCCCGCTATCTCAATACTAGCATCAAGGAGTCGGGAGCTCAATTAAAAAGTAGGCACAGGGAAAGAGAACTTACGAAGTCAATGTACCCAGGTTCCAGCCACATTGGGGGTGCCTTGGCATTGGATTTACAAAATCAAGAGCGACACCGGTGTCATCCCATGAAGGCTCCATCACCTCCTTGATGCACTGCACCACTTTAGAGGGGGAGAGCGCTCCATCGGCAAGCGTCGTCCCATCGAGTGATGCTTTGGGCACCATCAGGTACAGAGGAAGTGCATGACTCATCAATGGCGCCACCCTCCATGTATGTTAGGCACTGATGATCCCTAACCCCTTCATGCCCCTCTCCTTCAGAATTTGGATGGCGGTGAGATGGTCCTGGATTTTCTTCTTGTCTTTATCCAAGACCCCCACTTCCTTCATGATTGTGGGGCCTCTTCGATGAGGCGTCCGGTGAATGTTGGCAAGGGGGCGGCTGTGTCGTTCTTGGCATAGAACCAGTGTGAATGGCACCCCTTGTTATAGGTCGATAGACGCATCAATGGGTATTCGTTGACCTGGTTGTTGCGGAGCTAAATGCCGGTGCATCCTATCAGCACGCTCAGCTCTTGCCTTTTTTCTTGTTTCTTGGGGAGGGTGACGGCGAAGAAATGCCGCCATAGGTCGAAGTGGGGACTAATCCCCAAGAACCCCTCGCACAGGGCGATGAACGCCGCAATGTGCTTGATCCCATTGGGAGTGAGGTGCTGCAACTCCACATTGTAGTAGTTCAGTAACCCCAAAGGAACTTGTGGGCTAGCATGGCGAATCCCCTCTCAAGAAAGTGGGCGAAGGACACGACATAGCCATCGGGCGACGATGGTGCGTCCTCATTGCCGGCTAGCCGCCACTCCTCGGTGGTGGTCTACGCACAAAGGAGGCCACGGTGAACAAGGCCCTTTATGCTCTAGAGGGTAACATTGGATCTACACCACGGCTCCATTGGACGATTAGGGTGGATGGATACAAGCTTGACGGTGGCTGCGCTGTGGGTGCGAAAGGCTTAGGCAATTGGCGGCGAAGGTTATAGATGCAAAGGCAAGGAGGCAATGTACGAAACCCTAGGGGCGAACCCTTTGGTTTTATAGAGGCGACGAATGCAAGAAAGGCAACCGTCCACCTGGATCTCCACACCTACCACGAATCGCCACCATGTCATCACACGGGATACGCGCCCCCAATCCCTATCGTTTCCCACCAAAGTCGCATTGGATGTTTCACCTTCTCGGGAGGACAAGGACTCTTTTCCCGCAAAGGGGATATGGGTCAAAAAGTGTTTCTCCAGCCCACCTAGGCCTAGGAGTTCGAGGGCTGGCCCAATGGTTTCGATGGCTGTCCCAACGAAGGATGGGCCTGCAAACAGCCAAAACTCAGGTGCACGAACCGCAAGGGAGTCTCGATCCGCGATCGATTCTCAACCGGGCTGACCTTGGATGAATCCCCACGAATGGGATACTAGGGTTCCCTTTAAACTATCCAATTGCCAAAACACCAAATCTCATAGCCATACCCATGAAGGGTCTGAATTACCCCTCGGACGATTCTATCCGAAACACCCGGGAGCTCGGGGGCTACACCCGATGGGTGCGCTCGTGGGCACCCTCTAGCGAATCAAAACACCCCCCGGGCGATTCTATCTGAATCACCTGGGGGCTTAGGGGATGCACCCATCAGGTGCGCTCATGTGCACCCTCTGGCAAGTCAAATCACCCCCGGACGATTCTATCCGAATCACCTGGGGGCTCGGGGGCTAGACCCGTCGGGTACGCTCGTGCGCACCCTGTGGCAAGACAAATCACCCTCGGGCGATCTATCTGAATCACCCAGAGACTAGGGGGCTACTATTAGGGAACAAATACTAGGGTACACAAAGAGGAGGAGCTAATAACCATCAAACGTTGATGCTTCTGAACAGAGAAGAATGCAACTACAATTCTTGCCCAAACGACCGAAGGTTGGCTCTGCCTCGCCCAACCCCTGAGGGCTGGACTCTGCCTCACCCGACGTCTAGGGGCAAACTCTGCTGCGCCCAATGGCTGAGGACTGGCTCCGCCTTGCTCGACATCTGAGGGCAGGCTCCGCCTCGCTCGACATCCAAGGGCTAGCTCTACCTCGCCCGACGACCGAGGACTGGCTCCACCTCACCCAACATCTGGGGTCAGGCTCCGCCTTGCCCGATGTCAGAGGGCAGAATCTACCTCGCTCGACGTCCGAGGGCAGGCTCCATCTCGCCCGACGTT
Organism: Miscanthus floridulus; assembly: GCF_019320115.1. Lineage (NCBI taxonomy): Eukaryota > Viridiplantae > Streptophyta > Magnoliopsida > Poales > Poaceae > Miscanthus > Miscanthus floridulus. Next base: position 101,739,607 of record NC_089581.1, read on the forward strand.
CGAGGGCTGGCTCCGCCTCGCCGAACGTCCCGTGGCTAGCTTTGCCTCACCCAACGTCTACACCCTGCTCCTTCATAATGATGAGCACAGGGTAAGAAAGGACACTCAAGTCAACCACAATACTGAGGACCATACCCCGCATGCCTGTAGGAAAGTACCATCAAGATATGATGGGACGGGCGCTTTAAGCCCTTCCAGGCATGACAGAGCCCGAACAGTATTGTAGGCACCGACTTTTGTCTTACAGTATTGTGGGCGCCGCCATCAGCCCTTGGACATGGATCCGGACATAAGCACATGACAACCACTATGATCCAGGAGGGAACTCACTTCATCTACAGTACCAACGTATGGTCACTTCCCTGTTCGCTCCCCGTAGGGTCACAACTCGACACCCTAGTGCGCCGCGCCGCCCACAGGGGCAGGATGGGACATGACCACTTGCTAAACGAAGCCAGAGCGCGGCCCTATCAAGATCAGCGAATGTGCTATCCCTGGCACCGTCTGCCATGTCAACGGCGCTGGCTCAGAGGAAAAGGAAGACCCGGCACCTTCGAAGGACCTTCTTGGCCTCTGGTTTTTCTTCTTTCTCCCATCTGTAACCCTGCTCCCTCTTGATCTATAAAAGGGAAGGCAGGGCAACCCACTAAAGGGACGGATCAATTCAACACACCACGCATCACACAACACACAGTTAAGTAGCAACCAAGCTCTCAACGCCCTTTCAACCTTTCCATCAGAGACTTGGGACCCGACCCGCTCTCGACCATTTGTACCCCCTACTACGAACCTTTTTTAGTGCTAATAACACGAGCAGCAACAAACTGGATGTAGGGACATTCTGCCTGAACCAACATAAACCTCGTGTCTTTTAGCACGCCATCCGGGCCTAACGCGCAACAAATATAAATTTACTTGTTGGTGTTTATTCGAAACACCGATATGTGGCTTGCAACCCTTGTAGAGCTAGAGCAAGTTTGCATTTCGCCATATGTTATACTAATCAAATTGCTCTAGTTGATTTGTAGATTTTTAAATAGACTATTCACCCCCCTCTAACCATATTAGGATCTTTCAAGAAGGTTGTAGCGACGCGCGGTCATCTGCGACGGCGGTGCCACTATTTCGGTGAGCTAGGGAAGCTACAGACCTAATTGGTTAGCACACGAGCATTAGGAGGCTACCATGGAACAGGCCGAAGTGATGGTTGGAGCAGAGGACAATGGTGGAAAGCTAGCCACGTGCGTCTGAGTCGTGCGGCGATGCACCGTGTCAGTGACGATGGTGAGGCGGTAGAGGTTTGGCTAAGGCCTATAGGGTGAAGAGGGGATGGAGGCGAAGCTAGAGATGCACAGTAATTGGCTCGGGGTGGACTGAGGAAGGGCTGTCCTCGGCCATGGTTGAGCGTGGCCTTATCGGCACAGCGGCAAGGAAAGTTCCAAATTGAAGCTTGGTCGTGCACTATTCAAGGCTGGGTGGGGTCGGGCAGCGAGAGACTAGATGATGAAACCGTGGATGCGTTGAATTGAATGGAGGTGATCGCTCGATGCCTAATTTGATGGCACAGCTCGACGGCAGTAGTAGAGAGAGAGAGACGGGGCCGACAGGTGGGCTTAGCTTGGTCACGCCTTGGTGGGACGTGGCCAATGTGATCTAGGTGTTACGCACGAGCGGCATCTAACCGGGCCAGCAGTGGGGTATAGGCACAAGGGATAGGTGCGGATGCGATGGTGATACGATGACACTGACAGCGGCTGTGTCGTGGCACAGGGTGGGTCAGCGGTGCGGTAGTGCGGCGAGGTAGGCTGCAGCGCCTCCCAGCCATGCGAGTAGCAGCAGCGGCTCCATGCGGTAGAGCCAGTGGAAGTCAAGCCAAGGCAGTCGCAGCCGAACACGCGTAGAGCGAGCCAACATGGCAACATCGCGCCCCCGAGGCGTGGCAACCGTGCTCACCCGATGAACTAGCTCGAAATCATGCCCTGCACAAAATTTTATAGTGCCTATAAAAACTAAACGGTTGCTCTAGAACCTAAACTATCTTCACCATGCTCCAGAGAGGATATGAGGCTACCAACCCGAGCAAAAGCACGACACCACTTAACTCGATTTCACAAAATAAATTCCTAAACATAGCATTGTCTTGCTGTCTATATGCTTAAAAATCTTCTAAGTCTATGAGCTGAATTTGATTACAAATTACATTTCTAGGCTATTAAAAATATTAGCAAGCAATGTTGTTTTTCTACAGCAAGGATTTCATTGTCATCTACCAAGTTCATATTCCAAACTTTATTTTAGTGCCACATATATGTTCTATAGTATTTTTGTTCAATAAAAATTGGTTTTAAGCCCTACTTGACATACACGCATTATTGAATAGCTTCTCATTTAATAATTTTTACCAATCATTTTAGGTTGCAAAACTTTATCTATTCATTCTATCACATGTATTATCACATAGACATAATGCTAATGACATATTTTAGTAATTTATTTAGGGCGTAACACTGAGGGTGTTACAATTACCCTTGTCCACAAAAGAATGCAATTATGGGATGCGTGCCAGTCAAACTGACTCAACTTTTACCAAATTTATACTCCCTTCGTCTGTCGACGAAATATGGTCGGCAGTCTACCTAGGGGTATACCCAAGGTAGTAGATTATCGACAGACAGATGCGCAAGCTACAAACAAGATGGTGACGCAAGACAGACACAAGGTTTTATCTAGGTTCGGCCGCCGTGAAGGCGTAATACCTACGTCCTGCGTCTGATTGTATTATATATGTCAATGAGAGATGTTTTTTAGAGGGGTCCCCTGCCCGCCTTATGTAGTCTGGGAGGTAGGGTTACAGATCTGGAAACTAATCCTAACCAGTTACAATTGCCATAGGTGGCCGGATAAGGATTCCTATTCTATCCGACCAGGATCTTGCTTGATCTCCAAGTCTGTCTTGATTCCTTGCGCGGGACTCCGAGCAGATTGGCCGGGCCACGCGTCGTCTTCTAGTGGGCCAGATCCCCTGGTCTGGGCCGGCCCAAGCCTAGCCGCAAGGGTATAGGGGGTTAATACCCCCACAGCTAGTCCCCGAGCACCATGTATTATGTTGCGACACGCCGTTCGATCTTCCTCAACTAACGCGATCTGTCTTCATGTCATCTCCAACTGGCTGAAACATTGACCAAGCAAATGTGCTAGTATTCTGGTCAGCACAGAGAGCAGTAGACCACGATTATAGCCAAAGATTCTGGTTGTCCAAAGAGTGCATGGTGCCCTAAAGAAAAAAGAAAAAGATTCCTTTCCTAATCAAGTGTGCCCACTTGTATTTCTGAAAAGAAATGTAAGTGACCCTTGTACAATAGTAGTTATGGCCAACAGTCAGAGCGTAGGGGTCGATAAAATAAGCACATTCACCGCAAGGTGAAGTGTGCCCACTTAGTCCCCGAGCCTGGTAGTAGGTGACGCAGGCACATGGTGCCAGGGTCTAAAAAGAATTCCCACTTAAGTTGAGAATCCAATCGTCGTACAAGCAATACGAGATGCACCGGTAGGTGCATCGTACCGATGTAGTCCCCGAGCTTGCTGGAAGGCGAGGTATCAGCCTTGTAGCAAGGTCTAAGTGAGAAAAAATAAATGCCTCTCAACTGTATGTGAGTACAAATCACATGTAGTCGAGGAGAGCGGTCTCCGAGCAATGTTCGGAGAGTGGTCGGGGCAGCCCCCGAGCACGAGAGTGGTCGGAACAATCCCCGAGCACGATGGTGGTCTGGATAGTCCCCAAGCACAGGGATAGTCGCGACAGTCCCCGAGTATTTATTTATTTACTTGCTCTATCAAGTCCAATCTGACACGTCTGGTCAAAAAAGTAGACGGATATAGCACGCCATACTACCTTTTTGTCTTGTCAACCAAACAGTTGCGTGGCACGTGTCAGTAGGTGCGTCAGCGTGGGCCCTCCTACACTGGCAATGAAGAGGCGCATATATTGGCATAGATATCGAGGCTGTGAAAACAACCGTCTGCGGCGCGTGCGCACATCTCCCAAGAATCTCGGGCAGATGAAACGGCATAACTCTTGGGTTAAATACAGTATATGATAGGTAAGTTACTTTTTACTGAACCCCATTGCCATTCGCAGCCACAGCTTTCTTCTTCCTCTCGCCAACCCTAATACCTCCGAAATCGCCACCAATCAATCCTCTGCCATTTTCTCATTCATCAGCAAGGCCAGATTCATGGCAAAAAGTAATGCGCAGAAGAAAGCAGGAGTCATGGCAAAGGAATGGTGGAAATCGAGAAGCAACTAGCAGACCATTGAAGACCTCGTCACCATGGGGGTACTCCACAATAAGGAGCTCGTAGGATGGCATGCACCGGAGGGCGAGGGGTACCCCGATCCACAACCAGGTGAGATCATGGTGTTTGAAAACTTCTTTAAGCGGGGATTTGGGGTTCTGGTACATCCTTTTCTTCAGGGGCTCTGTCTTTACTATGAGATTGGGATTTGCAATCTACATCCCAACTCGATCCTCCTTGTCACCACTTTCATACATCTTTGCGAAGCATATGGCGGCTTCCAGCCCCATTTCGATTTTTCTGCCATCTTTTCTGTCTGTGGAAGAAAGGAAGTGGCGGTTCGAAGATAGCTGGGGGTGTGTACCTCAACCTCTGTGATGGCATGAAAGCCTAGTACCTGCACTACCCATGGAACACGTCGCTAGACGACTGGTACAAGAAATGGTTCTACATCCACGAAGAGCCGAACACGATCATACTGTGCGACGTGGGGTACATTCCGGAGAAGAGGACAAGCTGGTCAGAGAAGCCCGAGCACCTAGAACAGATTCCAGAAATATTTGGAATGATCCCGTGGAAAAAAACTGGATGGTCCGAGCATGGTCGGGAACTTCATCAGCCGACGGATCCAGCCCTACCAGAGGAGAGTACATCCTGGCTATGAATATCAAGGTAGCGCGGACCCGACGAGGGCGAGGCAGGGGGCGCTTGACAAAATCAAAGTCAAAGCCAGAATTGGAGAGCTATTTCACTTAGCTGATCCAAATTATGCCAGATTGAGCGACATCGAGCACGCTTTCAAGCTTGCCCGACCTCCCCCAAAGGTAACTCGTCTTGCCCTGTACCCATAGTTTTATATTGTGGTAGAATAAGTGGAAACTTACTGTGTTCACCCATTTTTGTTACCCAGGTTAATGGTCGGGATAGAGCGATAGTGTTTGTGTCACCACCCCCTGGAGTGGAGTGGCCACAAGGAGCTGGTCCCACCACCCAGACCAGCGTCGAGATCAAAGACGAGGACGTCGACTGGGCGATACTCGGAGCTGGAGAGGAGGCAGCGGCCCTAGCCACTGGTAAGCGGCAGGCTACCCCCAAACAGCCGAAGAAGAAATCGACAACCACCCTGCTCACTGGGGGGTGCTAAGTATCAATGAGCCCGAGGGGGCCCAAAGGAGAACCCGACCAGCAAGCGTCGACAGGCGATTTTTGCTTGGTCGGATGATGACACAGAGGAGGGAGAGGATGCAGACACCTTTCGACTTTTCCCTCGAAAGAGGAGGAAGCAGTTGGAGTCGATGGAGCAAGGTATCTCCTCCACGCCTATGGGACCCACATTGCCGACGGCGGTGAAGGATGCAGCCGGGTTGACCTCGGGAGTACCTGGGCAAAGAACGCGACCGACGACAGGAGCAACAACTCGACTGAGCACGCCACCGACCACTGCAGCGCAAAGGACAAGCGGCGGAGGGGTCGAGCACCAAGGCCTAGTGATAGTGCTAGATGTAGAGGGAGACCAAGCGTCACCCGCACAGCACGTGGAGCAAGTATGGCCGAAGAGACATGCCTTCTCCACATCATTCCACACATCCAACATGTAAGTATTTGTAACCTTGATGTAAGTTAGCAATTTGCATTGAATATGGTTGCCTTCTGAACTTATCTCGGATGTACTAGTTTGGCGTCCACAGAAAGTCTAGACCAGCTAGCCGGAAGTAGCGTGGCTCCTCCAATAAGTTCAGAGCAGACTGCCCAGCAGCCGGCCACCGAGGAAACCATAGCAGAAGATCCATCGAGACCTCAGCAAGGGAGCAGTCAGACGACAGTCCCCGAGCAGGTGGTCGAGGGACCAACTGAGCTAGGCACGAGTGCTCCAAGCGCTAGACTTGCTGAGGGCAACACCTTAGCGTCGAGGGTGATAGAGCAGACCGAGGAGCAGCAACCGGAGGTGAGGGCACAGCCCACATTAACTGACGCTGAAACCCATGGGAAGGCTTTGGTGATCACAGACGTTGCTGACGCCAGACCAGCACCAGGGCCCAAAGAAGAGCCCAAAGAGGACGAGGTGGAGGAGGTCCTAGGCCATCCGCAAGACAAGCGACAACATGTTTATGTGTCACATTGGCGGAACAACCAATGGGTTGTCCATGAGGAAATTCCGGAGGTCGAAGAAACCAAGAAAGTTGAACGGACGGCAAAATGGCTTATGACGGAGGTGCAGGTAAGCTTTGCTTCACCACCTGATCTTGCTATCTAGTCGAGCTATCTTACTTAGCTATCTACACATAGGACTTAATGAAGACCACAAGGTACCGTAAGAAATTCTTCGACCAGATCAAGGGGATCGCTGCAAGCAACAAGGAGCCAACAGTGGAGGTGGAATGCTTGCGCCAGCGACTTGAAGCCACCAACCATGAAAAGATGGTGCAAGAGTCCTAGAACCAGAACTTGGTCATCTAGCTTAGTAATAAAGAGCGGGAAAGAACAAGTAGCCACTTTTTCACAACGACTACTAACAAGTGCTGTTGCGTTGTTGGTAGTAACAGCTGTAGTGTAGGCTTAGAAGCCAAAGTGATCCGTCTCTGAGAGGAGAACAGTTGTGCGGTCGTGGAGTGTGATCGCCTAAAAGAGGACAACAGAAAACTAGCGTAAGACCAGTCGCAGCTCCAGGACCACACGACCAAGATGACAAAGGAGCTGAAAGGTAAGCTATCCAAACCCCTTTGCTCATTTTTGTTGCCTACCATAGTTTGGCGTGGTCTGAAGTTTTAATAGCGTGTGTGGTTTGCAGTTATAAAAGTCAATGTAAAGAAACATCTAGAGGCCATGATAAAAGACCATGACGACTGGAAGGCGCAATGCCAAGAGATCATCAAGGACTGTGACACCTAGAAAAGCCAGTGCCAGGAGGTGGCAACGGGCATTTTGCCGGTCCTTAACCTCATCGATCCGGCACTGGTAGAAGATGTGCCAAGGACTCCGCAGCTGGGATTGATCGAGAGATGCCAAAAGACATAGGGATGGTTCTAGGAGTTCATGAAGAAGGCAGGAGAGTACGTAGGCGCACATGTGCTGAGCATGGTACGTGCTCACTACCCCCTGATCGATCTCAAGCGCTTGGAGGCTGGATACCCGAAGAAGGTAGATCCAGACAAGGCCGAGGAGCTACGGATGACCCAGCTAGACTTGTCGGTGAAAATAATTGGTGATATTAACATGTGTGGAGGTGCGACACCACCCGTACAGGGAACGCCGTCAACAAGTCAGCTGGGAGCGCCGTCATTTTCAAGCCAACCGACGAAGTCTGCGGTCTTGACCAGCCAAGCATCGGCGGGGCCATCTTCTTTAGCTCGATCAATGCCAGAGTCCTCAAGACCCTTGCACGATGCCAGGCCCAGCGAGCAGCAGGTGCCGCGTGCCCCGACCAGCCGATAGTATAGGCTATAGCTATAGAAAAAGATGTAGTTGTGTTATTGTAAACTTGGACCTTTTTAGGCAAGCTTGTAATAACGTAACTGTATATCAGCATAAGCTTATTTGTTTTGTAGAAAACGGGTTTAAGCTCGGATATCATGTTGGTGTAACTAAATTAGAACATGTTAGCGTTCTGTTTAGTTGTACCAGTTTAGCCAACATGTCATCCTGAAAGGTTTGTATGGCCCTGGTTTGTCTTGTGGTTGGAGTGTGAGGTGCGTAGCTTGTGCACACATAGAAACACACAAGTCAAACCAGAGAGTACCTGCCGATCACCCATAGCGTAGAGAGCAGATCCCATGCACGCGTTGGGAGGAACCGGAGACAGGGCCTGCTCCGAAAACTCAAGAAGGAATGGTGGTCGGTTTAACTGGTTGAGTTAGAATAACAATAGACTTTGAAGTGACACATTAGAGTGGTCGGAGAAATCATAATAGCTTTATTGAATTAAATCGAAAGTACAAGAGAGGTACATATCTTAGTAGTTAAGTATAGAAACGTCTAAGCTTGTCAATGTGCCACGAATTGGGTACGTCTGTACCGTCTAGGTGAGCTAACCTATAAGATGTTGGGCGTGTAACCTCCTTGATCATGAAGGGCCCTTCCCATGGGGTTGTGAGTTTGTGGACGCCAGCCTGATTCGTCTTCCACTTCAGGACCAGGTCCCCAACCACGAAGAACCGCTCCTTGACGTTCTTGTTGTAGTACCTGCGCAAAACAACAAGGTATTTGGCTGTACGTACGCAAGAATCGAGCCACTTCTCTTCTACACTATTCACTTCTAGCTCCCGTACTTCATTGGCCTTGTCTTCATCGAAGTTCTCTACCCGTGCTGATCTGAAGGCTATATCTGCTGGGAGCACTGCCTCAGCGCCATAAACCATAAAGTATGGTGATACACCGGTATTGCGACTGGGCTAGGCTCTGAGACCCTAGACCATGGCTGGTAACTCTTTGAGCCATCTTCTAGGAGCTTTGTCATTTTCTCTATACATCCTCTTCTTAAGTGCGTCCAAGATCATACCATTTGCCTGCTCGACCTATCCATTAGCTCTAGGATGCGCTACCGAGATGTATTTTACCACTATGCTCCTTTCATCGCAGAAGTCCCAAAAAGCGTTCCTGGTGAACTGAGTACCCAGATCAGTGATGATGTTGTTGGGTATGCCGAAGCGGTGGATGACCTGGTCGATGAACGCGACAGCCTTTTCTGAAGATGCCTTGACTAGGGGCATGTACTCTATCCACTTAGAAAATTTGTCGATCAGCACAAAGACGCATGTAAATTTCCCAGGGGCCGGTTTGAAAGGCCCAATCATATCCAGTCCCCAGCATGCGAAGGCCAAGAGGCTGGTATTGTCTAAATCTTGTGTGCTGGTATGTGGATTCTCTTGACGAAGAACTGACAACCTTCACAATGGTGGACTAGCTTCTCTGCATCGGCTATGGCTGACGGCCAATAGAACCCTGCTCGGAAAGCCTTGCCAACCAACGTTCTCGAGGCCACGTGGTTGCCACAGGAGCCAGAGTGGATTTGGTCTAGGAGATGTTCACCATCCTCCTAGGTTATACACTTCATCAAGATTTCCTCCTTCGCGTTCTTGCGCCACAATTTGCCATCGACGAGCAGATACTGCTTACTGCGATGCATCAGACGTTCATTTTCTGTCCGATCGGTGTAACCGCTACCATCTGTCAAGTACTTGATGAAAGGTATTCTCCAGTCAGGCTCCTTAGTGGTCGGAGGTGGTTCGGTGGTGTTTGACACTAGAACCGTAGCCACCAATAGCTAGTCTGGAGGCTTATCGACCGCTGGATCTTCTTCTTTGATGGAGGGCATGAGCAGGTCTTGAACAAATACGCCATGTGGGACTTTGGCTCTAGAAGATCCTAACTTTGACAGCGCATCTGCTGCTTGATTTTTGTCTAGGACCACATGTGTGTACTCGATGCCATAGAACTTGCCTTCCAGCTTTTTGATCGATTTGCAGTATGCGTCTATCTTGTCGCTGGTCGTATCCCAGTCCTTGTTGAGTTGGTTGATGACCAGAGCTAAGTCTCCGTAGACATAGAGACGTTTGACACCGAGCTCGACCGCAATGCGTAGACCATGTAGGCATGCTTCATACTCGGCAGCATTATTAGACGTCAAGAAATAAATCCTGAGGACATATCGGAGCTGCTCCTTAGATGGTGATATGAAAAGGACTCCTGCTCCTGCACCGTCAATGTTGAGGGAGCCATTGAAGTACATCTTCCAATACTCGGCGGGCCCCTGAGAGGTAGGTGTGCTTAAGTCTGTCCACTCGACAATGAAATCGACAAGTGCCTGAGACTTGATTGTAGTACGGCTTGCAAATTCCAAGGAGAAAGGGCATAGCTCCATTGCCCATTTGACGATGCGCCCGTTTGCATCCTTGTTGCGAATGATGTCTCCTAGAGGGTACTCAGTCATGACCACCACGTGATATCCGTCGAAGTAGTGTTTCAACTTTTGGGATGTGATTAGTATGGCGTAGATCAGTTTCTGAATCTATGGGTACCTGGTCTTGGATTCATTGAGCACCTCACTGATGAAATAAATTGGTCATTGTACCTTGTAGACGTGGTCGGGCTCGTCGGGCTCGACCACCATGGTGGTGGAGACCACTCGATTAGTTGCCGCAATGTAAAGCAGGAGGGTTTCGTCTTCTCTGGGAGCAGTGAGGACCGGAGGTGGTGTAAAGAATTGTTTCAGCTGTGTAAAGGCAGCGTCTACTTCCTCTGAGCACTCAAACTTCTTGGATGCTTTGAGCAGCTTGAAAAATGGTAGTCCTTTTTCGCCTAATCTTGATATGAAACGACTGAGGGCAGCCATGCATCCGGTAAGCTTCTGAACATCCTTCACCTTTTTGGGCGGCTTTATGTCCAAGACAGCCTTTACCTTCTCTGGGTTAGGGCGTATGCCATCGTGACTAACGACATTGCCGAGCAATATACCAGATGGAACACCAAAGATACACTTCTTTGGGTTTAATTTCCATTGGAATGTGTTAAGAGCTGCAAAGGTACGTTTGAGGTTGTCAACAAGGGTGTATGCTTCCTTGGTTTTAACAACTACATCATCAACATAAGCCTCGACGAGGTCGTCTTTTATCTCGTCTTTGAGGCAGGCCTATATGGCGCGTTGGTAGGTAGCCCCAGTGTTCTTGAGCCCAAATGACATGGTCGTGTAGCAATAGGTGCCAAAGGGCGTGACGAAGGATGTCTTGATCTGGTTGTCCTTTTTAGAGCGATCTGGTGATAACCAGAGTAGCAATCGAGAAAGGAAAGCAACTCGCAACCGGCAGTTGAATCTACGACCTCGTCTATGCGAGGTAAGCTAAAAGGGTCTTTAGGGCAGTGTTTGTTGAGATCAGTGTAATCAATGCACATTCTCCATTCATTATTCTTTTTGCGTACAAGAACCGGGTTGGCTAACCACTCCGGATGATACACTTCTTTGATAAATCTGGCTGCCAAAAGCCATGTGACTTCTACCCTAATAGCCTCCTTTTTGTCATGAGCGAACCGTCGTAGCTTCTGCTTGATAGGTTTGGCCTTGCCATCGACATTTCAGGAGTGCTCGATCAAGTTCCGAGGTACACCGGGCATGTCAGCGGGTTTCCATGCGAACACACTCACGTTGCTCCTCAAGAACCTGACGAGCGTGTCTTCCTATTTAGGATCCAGGTTGGCCCCGATAAGGGCCATTTTGCTAGGATCATCATCGACCAGCTGGATCGCTTTGTGCTCTTTGGACTTGATGTTCTTGCGTGGGGCCTCGAGCTCTAGGATCTCCATGTGGTCGGCTGGGGTCTTCTTGGCGTCGAGCGTGGTCTCGGCCATGCGAATAGAGAGGTTGTGAGCCTCTGCTATTTTGAAGCTATCATCCTCATAGGTGTAAGCTACGTATACGTTGCCCCTGAGAGTTAGAACCCCCTTCTCAGTAGGCATCTTGAGCACCAAATACCTGTAATGAGGTATGGCCATGAACTTGGTGACCGCTGGTCTGCCAAGGATAGCATGGTAGGCGCCTTCGAAGTCAGTGACCATGAAGTTGACATAGTCAGTGCGGAAGTGGTCTGGGGTACCAAATTGCACAGGCAGCGTGATCTGCCCAAGAGGTGTGGAGCTCTGTCCGGGGAGAACACCCTAGAACTATGCCTCGTATGGCTTGAGATCAGCCTGGGTTATCTTCAAGGCTGGCAAACTGTTCTTGAACAGTATATCGATGGAACTACCGTCGTCAATCAGCACTCTGTCGAACTGAACCTTGTTGATACAAGGATCGAGAACCAGAGGAAAACACCCTGGCTCAGGTATTGCAGCCCATTGGTCCTTTTTGCTGAAGGAGATCTCGCGGTGAGACCAAGGAGGGAGCCACAGATCGGCGATGAGGTTGTCGACGTTGGCCATGTTCAAGCAAGCGTGGGCGAGCAGCTTGCGTTCTCGTTTGGTCTCGATGGACACTTTACCCCCAATGATGGTGTGGACGCGATCAGTTGGCTTGACGTACTTGTGACAGGGATCTACGTCTTCATTGTCGTTGTCCTCGTTACGCTGCTCCCCTGTGTCATTAGACTTGTCGGATGTATCCGGAGCCTGTTGGCGCGTGTAGATAGATTTGAGAACACGACAATTCTCCATGGTATGGTTTGACTTGGGATGGAGCTAGCAGGGTCCTTTCAATGCTTTGGCATAGTCTTCTTCGTAGTTGCGACGTCCGCCACCTTTTTTAACGATGTTGACCTCGCCGTCGTCTTCTCGAGCACGCTTGCCCCTGTGATCATCATGGCGATTACGCCGTTGATTACGCTGGTCGCAGTGGTCGTGGGAATCGTTGCGCTGGTTGCGACGATCAAAATTGTCGTTCCGACCACGGTTGCCGCGGTAGTCATCGTGGTGTGGGGGGTGGTCGGAGCGTGGAACCCTTGCTGCTTCTTCGATGATTATCTTTTTAGCATCATCGGCATCCGCATATTTTTTAGCAGTGGCTAGGAGCGCTATGACTGATTTAGGTCTCTTGCGGAGGAGCTTGTCCCTTAGGGCATCGTGGAAGCGGAGAACAGTGATGAAAGTCTCGATTGCCTCGTTGTCAGAGATTGACAGGACCTTGATGCGCATCTCCGAGAAGCGTCGGACGTACTCACGTAGTGGCTCATCTTTGCGATCTCGAATCCACTGCAGATCATATTTGTTGCCGGGTTGCTCGCAAGTAGCAATGAAGTTGTCGATGAATGCTTGCTTGAGCTCTTGCCAAGAATCAAAGTAGTTCGCTAGCAAGCTGACCTGCCATTGGTGGCATGCATGGCCGACAGCGACTAGGAAGTAATTAGACATGACGTGCTCGTCAGCCATGGCTGATCTGCACGTGGTTTCGTAGAGCATGACCCATAATTCGGGGTTCTCCTCGCCGTCGTACTTCTGAAGTTTTTTGAGCTTGAAGTTCTTGGACCATATGACTTGGCGAAGGTGTGGGGTAAACTGCTTCAAACCCGGAGGGCCGTGGGTAGTGTCATATTCCATACGGCGATAGCTTTCATGGGATGCACGATCGTTGGCTCTTTGGTTAATGCGATCGCGTAGATCGCGTTCTCCGAGGGAATGGCGGAGATCGTTATTGCCATCACGACGATCCTGATTGCCACCCTGGTTAACCCTGCGACCACGGTTATCATGGCGATTGTCGCGGTTGTCTCGGCGGTTGTCGTCCCGGTAGTCGTGGCGGTTGTCGTCCTGGTAGTCGCGGTGGTTGTCGTCCCGACCACCATCATGACCACCGTTTCTGCCTTGACGGTTGTCTGATGGGTCGTTGTTGCGCGAGCCATGTTGGTTGGGTGGCTGTGAGCGACTTGAGTACTAGCGGTTGTGGCTTGATTTGACTGAGACGGATGGAGCCCAGGCTTGATTTACAATCTCTGCGGTCTAGGCCATAGCAGCCGTCAGGTAAGCTTGTATATCATCACGAACTGCCTAGATTTACGGGGTATTGGATAGTCGTTGCATTGTCGCCATAGCAACAGCTACGTTGGCGCTTGGAGTCCTGAAGACCTGCTTGTCCCCCACCCTATCAAAGGCATTATTAAGGTCACGTGGCTGGACCCTTATGCGTCGTGCCTCCTCTTCTACCTCGGCTTTGACTTGTCGGCGATTAAACTGGTCAATATTGCGTGCTTCGCGTGCTAGCCTTTCTTGTTCTGTTTTGCCAACTGCCGATGGTTCATCATTACTGACAACATTAATCAAGTCTCCTCGCCTTGGTGGAAAGGATGGGAATCGTGGGAACCCCAGGGCATGGTCTGGGATATCCAGATCGTATTCAACGCCTTCATTGTCATGATGCTGGAGCTCGGTGTGGACGGAGCCATTAGATGCGATGCCGGACGGGGAGCTTGAGCCGCCTTCTTGAACTGTGTGGACCGATCCTTCTTGATACTCCTCAATCCAGACCATGTTGATGAAGTTACGCAGGCCGTAGGGCTGAGCCTGGTAGTTCTCCATCGAGGCTTCGCACTCGGAGAGCCGGAGACCCGTCGCGGGGGCTGGTCGGCGACGAACGGAGCACCCTTCAGGAGTAGATGTGACCACGAGATCCGTACCGAGTCGTGCAGGACGACTGGCCCGAGCTGATCGGGTAGATCTTTTATGGGTAGTGGTTACCTGCTCATTAGGTTGACTTTGAATCGAACTTACCAGAGCTAGGGTTTCAGCAAGTTTGGTGCCGACCCGATCGATGGAGTCGAGCAGGTCGGTGTTGTCGATCTGTCTCCCTTTGTAGCGAGGAAGCGGATGACGGGTTGTCGGCGTGGCTGAAGACAATGCTGGTGTGGCCGGAGCCAGATCCATCATGGTCGGAGCCGTAGCCGATGCAGGTGAAGCAGTGGTCGACGCAGATTGAATCCGCACCTCCTCCGTGGTCATGGCGATGAAGTCGTCGGAACCAGTGGTCTAGGTGATCTGGCCGATGGTGAACGTGAGGCCGTTCGACGTAGCCATGGAACCGGGGATGATGACCATCTTGTTCGTCTAGAGAGCAGTACGCACACCCCCTACCTGGCGCGCCACTGTCGACGAAATATGATCGACAGTCTACCTAGGGGTATGCCCAAGGTAGTAGATTATCGGCAGATAGATGCACAAGCTACAAACAAGATGGTGACGCAAGACGGACATGAGGTTTTATCCAGAGATGTTTTTTAGAGGGGTCCCCTGCCCGCCTTATATAGTCTGGGGGGCAGGGTTACAGATCTGGAAACTAATCCTAACCAGTTACAATTGCCATAGATGGCCGGATAAGGATTCCTATTCTAACCGACCAGGATCTTGCTTAATCTCCAAGTCTGTCTTGATTCCTTGCGCGAGACTCCGAGCAAATTGGTCGGGCCGCGTGTCGTCTTCTAGTGGGCCAGATCCCCTAGTCCGGGCCGGTCCAAGCCTAACCGCAAGGGTATAGGGGTTAATACCCCCACACCGTCCGTGAAAGAAAGCAATTCTACGTTACCAAGGCCAGATTAGTAACCGAGCAAGATTACCTGCATGCCCCTACTTTATTCCGCTGGCAAACGCTCGTAGGCGCACTATCGGTACACGAGCATCGATGTCAATAAAATTGCAGGTGAGAAGGTGGACGGAGAGGAGGTGTGTGTGGCTGAGAAGAGGCATGCAGCTGTGGACGTACGTGAAAGCCAGGCCCACTGCCTGGCTACCCTATGCACCTACAAGTATAGATTACATTCTTTGCAAGACCACGGAGCTAGAATTGCATCCTCAACCGAACAGAGGGAGTAGCACATAGTATTCATATTTATGTCATCAAATAAATTTATTATGAAAATATATTCTATAACTACTTATTTTGTATCATAAATATCGATATTTTTTATATAAATATAATTAAAATTTAAATTATTTGACTTGTCAAAAAACGAAAACGGCTTTCCATCGTGGACGAAGGCAGTAGTAGTACTCTACGGTATGAATTGCTAGCAGCGGGCGACTACAGTGTACAGTACTTAGTACAGCTTAGAGAGCGCCTGGATGGTGACGGTATGGTATGGTACAACTGGCGCTATAGGGACTGCTGCTGGTTGGCTGGGCTACAAGGACTGAGGGATGCAGGGCAATGGCATTCACCGTTCATCAGCTGGCGGTCACGGCCCCACCACCACCACCACCTGGAACAGTGCAGCTATAGTCCAGTCCAGTCCAGTCCAGTCCTGTCCTGCATGGCCAGGCTAGGCTAACCTAGACGGGCTGGGACTGGCAGCCAGTCGTCCAGTTTGTTGAATCTTAGGCCACGTTTATTTCCCTAAACTCCGCACTATAAAAAAGAAGATTTTTCGTCACATCAAATTTGTGGTATATATATGAAGTACTAAATGTAGATGAAATCAAAAATTAATTGCACAGTTTGGTTGAACTTTGCGAGACGAATCTTTTGAGCCTAATTAGTCAATGTTTGGATAATAATTCACAAATATAAATGAAATTGCTACAGTGTTTGTCGTCACATCAAACACCGCAAATGCCGGCCGAACTAAACAAGACCTTAGCTAAAACCGTCTGAAAAATACTGTTCTAGCTGAATTGCTGTGAGAAAAAAAAAATACTGTTTCAATTGAAAAAATAAACCGACCAAAATATGGGGTAAGCTGAACGGGCCCGGAGGAGGCACGCATTCATTTTCATTCACGGACGGACGCTGGCAACCGAGCAGCCTTGCCGATGGAGGTACTGTACACGGCGAGGCGGAGAGGCTCCCGCGAGCTGGTGACGAGACGGCACGGGAGACGCGGGGCCGTGCCGCGGCATCCCGTGCCCTCCGCCCGTCGGATGCCTGGCAGCGGGATCGGGATCGACGGGATGTCGAAAGGTGTCCCCTACGGACGGCGGCGATGGTGGGAGCCCGGAGTCCTGTGCTGTCTGTTGTATTCCGTCCAGAGACCCGAGTGGGACCCACCTGGCGGGGCTTGTTGGAGTTAGGACCCGCGGAAGGAGAAGGAATCCGGGGCTGGTCGGTTGGATGGGATGGGATGGGATGGATCCAGAGGGTGCCCCGCCGGCTCCTCCTCCTCCTCCTCCTCCTCGTGACCTCGTCGTTGTCTCGTAGAAACCGAGAGACCGAGGTTGGGCCGTGGGCGTCAACTCCTCGCCTGTCCGGTCCGAGCGAGACCTTCCGTCCTTCCCTCCCGCGGTTTTGTCCTTCCCTCCCGCGGTTTTGTGGTCTTGGATCGTCGCTCGCCTCCCGCAGTTTTGCGAGGTTGCCGTTGCTTTCCGCTGGTCTCGGCTTGCTTTGGCTCTGTTCGCGTAATCCACATTTGTCAGCATGTTTTTTTTTTGTCTGCTGGAACTACGTTTTTCTCTCGCCACAAATTAACCGAACAGTATTACGTGCACTAGCCCAGCCGTACTACTGGGCACTGGCAAGTCGCCGCCGCCCGCCCGCCAGGCACAACAATGCGATGCTCGTGTATGGATCAGCCTGTTCGAGCGGGTAAACGATCCTAAATTTCCAGCCAGGAACAGTATTTTTCTCTCACACCAAACTGGCCAGCAGTAAATAATCCACGATACGATACGGACTCCCGAACAGACCGTGAATTGGTTCCAGTTCCATCGAGGACACCGGTAATGAATTCCTTTTCATGATTTGATTATTGCTAAGTACTACTAGTAGTAGCTGATGTTCGAGTTGACCATGAAGAACCCGGTGGGGTCGGCTCATCTATCTGGACAGAAAGCGACCGAGTGGAGGACCTGATGGAAGTGGTTGACCCTGCTGCTGCCTTTCTTCTCTTCGACGCCTCAAGGCCAGCAGGAAAGTTTTTTTTAAAACAAGAAAAGGCCAGCAGGAATATATTAGGATGGATTGGGATAGTATAAAAATAAAAATTTCAGGTGTACAGTAGGTACGGTGCAGCCATCGTTATCGTTATTATGCATATTTTTGCGGTTCAGCTTCGCTTTCATAGTATATAGGGTCTGTTTGACCCCTCTTAATAAACTTTAAACTTTAGAGCTCTAAAAACTTTAGAGTATTTTAGCTTAGTTTTAAGCTCTAAAACTCTAATATGTTAGTTTGAAAACTTTAGCTCTAAAATTTAGAGGTCTAAAGTTTAGAAGGGTGGATCCATACATGTGTACGTTAGCTCGAGTGGTTCCGTCCCCATCGTAGGAAGGCCTGGTCGGGAGTTCGAATTCCAGCTGCCACGGGCATAGTTGTGGTAATGCGCAGTTTGTGTAGAAAAAAAACATCGCATATCCTGTGTCCTAAAACACAGGTAAAAAGGTTCCGTCCCACTCACAGTGTTACGGACCTCTGTGTGAGAGCGGGACATAGGAGTTCGGAGGTTTTCTCGACCTATGTGAGAGGTCTTCGTACTGGCGAAAAAACTGCGGGGCTGTCCGCTGACTGGACCTTACTCCTACCTTGGATTAGTAACCTAGGTCTAGCTGCAGTTTGATAATCTGACAGTACATGATCTGAGCAATAGAGGTCACTTGTTTCTGGTTAGTGTGCAGTTTGGATTATATACTTGATCATGCCCGCCCCCCCCCCCCCCCCCCCCACCACCCACCCACCACCCACCCACCCACCCGTGTGTGTTTGGGCTCTGTTTGGCAAAAGCTACCTGGAACGGGAACTCCGTGTCGAGATTCTAAAAGGATGGGGAATTGGAAGATGCTGCTAGAGAGATGAGATGAGAGGAATAGGTGAATAAAGTGTGCGTGGAAAAGTCATGTGAAAAAATGGTGGGGTATTTCCCATAGTTTTCTTCGAGTTCGAGGGATTCGGTAGAATCTTGCAAGCATGCAGTGAACTTCGTGTGTATTGTTCTAAAGGGTGTTTGAAATGAAACATCAAAATGGGAAAGATTTCTTCCACCTTTATGGGCCAATCTGTATTCTAGTGAAATTCAAGCCGAGTTTTTTTTTATGTGTAGTTGAACCGCCGCTGACGACGCTCGCTCGCGACCGCAAAGCCAAATGGGGGCGATCCATCGTCCATGCCAGCAACAGCAGTCAGCAGGATATATCGTCATCATCGTCCATTCGGCGACGGGTGCATCCACCTGCAGACACATCACACAAGCAGATAGGAGTACGCGTCGGCGAACGGGCGTGCGTGCAACTGCAAAGGACGCAGTTGCCAAACTCACGGCCTTTTTTTCTGCTTGGGTGCCTGCAACGGTTTGGTTTTTCCTGAATCGGGAATCGGAGCAGGTCAGTAGGCCAGTCAGCCAGAGCCAGGGGAACAGGAGGACAGCTGACACATGGGCCCAGGTGGTCGTCAATGTGTTGGCCGGCCAGACACCGCGTGTCCCGTGTCTTTCCTTCTTTCGGCAGCCTGGGTTGCAAAAGGCAGGCACGCTGAGGCCTCCCGTTCGTTGGGTGGCTGGGTGGACCACCACCGCACCTGCTGCCACGTGCTCCACTTGGCCTGCTCGCTGCGGCAGTCTCGTTGGATCCGCGGGCGGATGGATGGTTAGCTACTCCAGCATCCAGGCTGGCACTTGCTATGGGGGCCGGGTTGACTGCGTTGCTTAGCGATGTCCTATGCATCAACCGGTTGATTCAGAGCAAGGACAATGTATATGGACTAGCATTGCATAAAGGTGGGTTCGGTGTCAGCTCACTATGGTTATTGTATTTTGCTATAACGGTCTCGTTTGTTTGAAGGAATTTGAAGGAATCTTAAATAATTTGTGAGAGAAAAACACTGTTTCGGATAAAAAAATAAGCGGATCAAATCAGGTTTAAGGGCACACGAACGGAGCCAATATGGAGTCCATATGTTGGTAAGCCCTGCTTGGTATAAAAGAATATTAAAAAAATCAATCACCCCTTCCTACGGGGGCAACAAGCCACCGAGATGACATGAAAAGAGAAGAGGGAGTAGTCCATAAGTATATGGGTAGGTACAGACTACTCTATGAACTACTCATACAATATTTCAGCCAGTCTACGGTGAATATTTAAATGCATATGGACTAATTCTAAACCACATTGTAGTCTTAGGTCTTCCCATCAACCGGCTTTTCCTGGTATGCGCTGCTTGTAACCACCGATGGTCGTCGGTCGACCGCGACGCCGTCGTCGTCGCACGTATACGGCCCTCTCCAACCCATCTGTACTACCTACGTCGGCACGACGACACGACACATCCATGAAAAACACAGCGCGTGGCCGTCGCTAGGCTATTTGCCAAGCTTGCGGCCCGTTCGGCTGGGCAAAATCGGCTGGCTGGGCTGCTGTTCGCTGGGCTGATCAGCCCAGTCGTTCGGTTGGCCCAAGTCCAGTCGAATGGCTGTAAAGCAAGCTTTCCGCCGCGTCCCTTAGTCCCTCACTCACTCACTCCGAACGGCAGCGTAGTCCCCCTCCCTCACTCCGTCCCCCACGCCCCCATGCCTAGGGTTTCCGCCACGCGGGTCGTCGCCGGCGTGAGCTCCGCTTCTCTGTTCCTTCCCCGGCGCCGTCGAAACCAAAAATTTGTCGAAGTAGAGCGCCGCATCACCCCTTCAACCCGCCGACGTCGCCGCTCTTCCGATGGCAAGCAGGTACCCCTGGATCCGAGTTCACCTCCCTCCCTCCCCACCTTGTTCGGACGCTGCTGTCGTACCCGCCTTCTGGATCCGACGCCGCCGTCGTCCCCCCTCCCTCACCCCTGACTGGATGTGACCCCATGTGCTCCTATTGCAGCTGAGCCCGCCCGCCGCCAGCGGATCCGCCTCTCAGTTCGCCGGATTCGCCAGCCTTTTCGCCGGATCTGCCACACTGGCAGCGTCGTCCGCATCGTCCTGCTCCTCTCCTGAAGGCAGGCACTGCATCCACCGTTCAAAATGCGTGAAGACTTCTGGCAAGGCAATTCCCCTTGTATTACGACCTAAATCCTCTGTTTGTTACTTTTACAAGTGTTGCAAATTTTCTTGTATGCTGCATTCATCATACCATACAATTTGCAAATGCCAACAGATGTCCACTGACCGTGCTAACTAGGATGAAGCCACCTTGAGGACCTTTTCTCGAATTAGTCATAGAACAGAAAAACCTCTTGCACTAGAACCAACGAGGCCTCACGACCGTCTGGTGGTCAAATCTGTATCCACAATTCAAAAACAAAACGAAGTTGGGTTATGAAAAGAAACAGCTTCAGAACAAGTTGAGTGACCTGAAGCGGTCATATTTCGCTTGGTGCGATCTTCAAACCCACACTGGCCTGGGCCATGACCCAATCACAGGAGGTGTCGCAGTTGACCCCTCATTTTTTGAGGATGGCAACGGGGTACTTCCTCCCACCTATTTTCTTTCTAACCCACTGACTACCAAGTACTAGGGATGGTCCTATTCTATTCGTCCTAACTTATGGAACCATGGCACGTGTGCAGGAAAATAGCCAATCGGCTGCGCAGCGACCAAAGTTCCCAAATGCCTTGACCTACTAGTCACTCTTTGGGGACGCACCCCCCGTGAACGGGGCACGTTGCTCGCTGCTGGTGGACATCATCACGAGAGGACACCAAGTACTCCTACCAATAAAAGTCCACACGACATGTCCCAGGAACCTGTAGGTACACACAGTGTCGGCCAGTCCTCTAAGAGAACCAATAGAGAACATTCCATTAACAGCCCTCCCAGTAAGAAGACTATTTCCATTGATGAGTGCCTTAAAGACCTGACCCAGTTCATTAAGACCCATACGCAACATAAGGCCGGGTCAAGCAAGCACGACGAGGAGATGGCCAAAGTGAAGCAGATTATGAAACAAGATGGTTTGCCCGAGTCTGATCCTGTGTTTGCTCATGCTTTAGTTGTTTTCAAGAACACAGTGGACCGTAGGAACTTTCTGACCATGGAAACGAAAGAGGGCCGCATGAACTTGATTGAGGCCTGCTAGGAGGCTTTGAGAGCCAGATCAAATTAGTTGTTGTCCCAACGAACGTTCCTTCTACGACAGTCTATGTAGTTCTATGTTCGAATTGTGCATGTCGAGGATGTATGTTTGGCCTATGTTCATTTCGTTTGCTATTGTTATTGTAATGTTCCCTGGACATTGTTTGGTTAGTTGCATCGATGTGTTGTGGCCTGTTGCCTGAACTTTGTGTGCTCATTGTTTTTCCCTAATCGAAATAAATTGTGTTATGTGATGTACATATGTTGGTTGTTGGTTGACCTACATTTCGTAACAAGACAAGACTCTATTAATTGGTGTTCTCTGTTACCTTTAAATCTCTCTTATTGTGACTTATCACACTGACCTACATTTCTAGTTTTAAGTGGTGGGGTTGTTTCTCTGGGCCATCGCATCGGTTGTAGTTGTGCAGGTTGAAAAAATGAAGGTATTTGTGTCTGCACTTGCTCTAGTATTTTCAAACTATGAAGTCCTACTTGTTTGATTTTTAAGATAAGTGTATTTCGTAGCAGGATAGCCTGTAAGACAATTACTTTTCTAGAGGTAATTTGTAAGTAAAATAATAGCAATTGAAATTACAAGATGCCGCTGCTGTAGTCTTTGTAAATTAAACTAGCAGGGCTCTTATGTCTCTAGTTTTAGTATGATGTAATGAATACATGCCATCTAGTTTTTACTCGTTTGACTCGGTTTTTCAGTAAAATTTACAATGAAAAAGGCCAGATGTGTGATTATCAGTATAGAAGCTTATAGTTTGGTACTTCCAGGAATCAAACTTAAATAGATGCTCTAATCCTTGGATCAATTCTCATTTTAGAAGCTTATAATTTACTTTTTCTGCTAATTCAAGAGAGTATTGATGATAATCCTACCTGAAACTCATAGATGGCTATGGTACTTAGAACGACATTTGTTACATTTGTCTTTAATTAACTATCTGTTGTTTTGTTGTAGCGTACGAGCAGTTGGCCTACATTGAGCTGAGAGGAAAGGAAGTAGCTACGAGGTATATGCTGCCCAATGAGTACCATCTTAGCATGCCTTTTAATTCTAGGATAAAGGTAGTTGCCTTTTCATGAACACTATTGCAGAATAAAGTGCAAACGCTCCCTGTTTCGAACAATTTGTACTGACTGATTCAAACAAGTGTAGCCCAAATTCAAATAATTACTCCTACTGTTGCTTTTGTTGCTACTCCTACTGTTGTTGCTGCTACTCTTACTGCTAGTTGTTTGTCAGTGTTCATGAAAGCTATTGTTTGTCAGTGTTCATGAAAGCTATTGCTGCTACTCCTACAACTAGTTGATTAGATTCTCTCTGTTGGTACCAATGATTATAAATACTCCACTGACTAGTGTTATTGTTTGTCAGTGTTCTAATTTGTATGTCACTTGCTTTTTCTTATCTTATGATGCTCTTTCTTATCTTATCATGCTCTTGCAAATGGGCAGCTCCGAGGACTCCTACATCAGCGACACCTCTAGCGAAGGCTCACAAGTTTACAACGTGGTGGCTGCTGCTGTCCTCGTTGCAAGGTTAAAAGTAGCAGTGGCCAATATGGCTCCAGTAGTCAACCCTGCCCTCCCCTTCCCAAAGATGAGCGAGCGGCAGTGGATGCAACAGAATCTGCAAAATGAGCAAAGGTGCAAAGAAAACATGCGTATGTCTCCTGATGCTTTCCTGTATTTGCACAACATTTTAGTTGAGTACGGATTGAAGGGTACACAACAGACAGGATCCATAGAAACTTTAGGATTATATGTGTGGACTTGTGCTCACAATGGGGCAGCTAGAAGGAGCAGGGATAGATTTGAGCGGTCTTTAGATACTGTTAGTAGGAAGGTTACTCATGTGGCCGAGATTATTAGTAGATGGGCAGATAATATTCTAGTTCCAGTTGATAGAAGTTATGCTGGAGTGCACGCTAAGTTTTTTACGTATGCACCATTTTTTGATGGGTGCATTGGGGCGTTGGATGGAACTCATATTAAAGTGTCGGTGAACAAGGAGGCCAAACTTGACTACGTAAACAGGAAAGAAGATGTAACAATTAATGTTTGTGCCATTATTGACATGGATATGCGCTTTACGTTTGTGGGGCCGGCATGGCGGGGTCAGTGCATGACATGGCCGTACTAAGAGAATGTTGGCAGCAACCATCGTTCCCGCATCCACCAGTAGGTTAGTGAGTAGTGCCATGCAATACTTGTCCTATTTTTCTTACTTGATTTTGAGGAACCGAAACTGTTTAAAACTGAAATGTTGCATGTGTTGCAGGACACTACTATCTGGTGGACGCTGGATATGCGCTGGAGACTGGCTACTTGGCTCCATTCAAGAATACAAGGTACCATCTGGACGATTTTAGGGGTGTAGACATGGACACATTATCTAGACAAGAGAAATTTAACTTCACTCATTCAAGCCTCCGCAATGTCGTCGAAAGGGCATTTGGGGTTCTCAAAGCCCGTTGGCACATATTGAATGGGGTACCGTTCTGTCATAGGGAAAAACAAAAGATGATTATTATGTCATGCTTTGCATTGCACAATTGTTTATGGAATCGTGAGATTGGAGTTGGTTCGCCTACATACCCACCGTCGGATTTGGTTTAGATCAATGCTAATTCCACTATGTCATTAGTGAGGGAGTACATATCTGTGGCTCTCTAGGGACAATGATGCAACAAAGGTGATTAAAATTAAGATGCCAAGTACTTCAATTAAAGTTAGTCATCCCTTTTAATTGTGCCAATAATATAGACTAGGTTATGCTTCCCTTAGTGGCCATTAATATAGAATGGGTTCTTCTTTTGTTATATAGGCTGCCCTGGAGACACTTGTGGTGGTGCATAGGCTTCTTTCCAAAGGTGATCCTGCATTCTGTGAAGAGTTTCTTACATTTATAGATGTATACAAAGAGTTTTACATCATTATGTAGTGCTGGCACTTGGTGATAGCTTCTTGACCAAACAGGTCACATGTTTTTGCTGCATCACAGAGGACCTAGTTGTGTATCAGGAATTCAGAATACAGAGTTGCTAATATAGTAATCTAACTCTAAACGGAGGATGGAAACCTCCCATATGCTCCTTGAGTTTAATTATTCTAGGTGTTGTATATGGATCATGTTATTGGATTGGTGGTTCAATACTGACACCACATTTGGGTTCTGCTTTAGGGTCAATATATAGTCGACTCTTTATTTTTTTTACTTCCTCTTTGTCAAATGTATCCTAGTCAACTTTGTGGAGAACAGAAACATAGGGTTCTTTCACTGTATCCTTTAGCTTCAAGTTAAAAAAAGGTAATGGCTACTAACTTCATCATATTGCTTTATTGGCATGCAAAGCATCTTATGTATGAATTATATAATACGTAGTAGTTATTTTTCTTATTGTTGTGTTTATGCTGAATGTGGCCTGATATCCTTTCTCTTCTTGACAAGGTCACACTCATTGCTGTTGTTTGCAGTTGTATTGCTCAGTGTATTGCAGATGGTAACTGTAGAGAATTAAGATTCATGGAGAATTAAGATCCTCCATGGCATGTTGTTTAGTAGTCAAAGTACTGGCTAAGCATATTCCTTATGCATATTTGTTCTACTAACTAGTAAGCATAAGAATTCTTGCACCTGTTATTCTGATAAACTTGTTCTGCCCTCATTCTGGGTCAATTAAGAGAATACCACCAGTGTTAGATTGCAATATGGCCTGAAAAGTTTTTAGTATGTAGTGCTATGTTGTATGCTAATGATTAACAACTTGAGATGTTGTATTGTTATTTGAATGGATCATGCGTTTGGCGCCATTGAATGGATGTGGTGTTGGCGCCATTTTTTTGAATTGTGCTGGATGTGGTGTTGGCGCCTTTTTTTTGAATTAAGCTAGATGTGCTGTTGTAAGTCTGCTGGTGGCTGGATGAAACTGTGTTGGCTGTTTTTCCCTGTACCAGCTGGTTTTCAGCAGCAGCCGATTCGTACCAGCCGAACATGTTCTTGGATAAGCTAATTCGGCGGACGTGGCCTGATCGGCTCCGACCGACCACTCGTAGAGAGACACGCATGCGTGGTCACGTACTCATGGATTAATGGATATATCTAGCTACCTCAGTGCAGAAAGGAACAGTTTATATACAGTATACATCTACGAGCAGAGTACAGTACAAGCCAGTGTTTTCTCTGCTGTCTGTTCTTCCATTTGTAAATTTGTAAGTTTGTGAATAATTTGATGACATTTGTGAAAAAAATGATATATTTTTCTCTGGTATCTGGAATCCATAGAAAAGATTTGTAACTTTTTTTTAAAAAAATTAGCATATATTTGTCTAAGATCTTGTGTTATCCTCAAATTACGTCACTCTTTCCAATAAATTACGCTGAATACATCATTGTAAATATAGTAATAAGACGGTGTAAATATAGCTAGAAGATAGCGTAAGCGCATGAAAAAAAAATAGTTGTTGAGAGGAGCTAAAACAACCGATCGTTGGCTCATAAAAAAAAAACACACACTGCCATCTGCGTTGCTACGGGGGGCGGATTGATACTCTACCAGTACTCCAATCCAATTGACTCGGCGCAGAATTAAGGTAGTCAAAGTGTTCCTGCAGAAATAAGAAAGGAAGAAAGCGACGTGCTTGGCATCTGAGTGGAACAAGGTAGGGAAACCAAAGACCGAGTGCGGGTAGCAGACCAGCGCGTGACGGACGCTGCTGATTCAGTGAATCGTTCGGTTCCACGAAGCCGCGTGTTGAAACGGTCAGCACTTGTGTTTGTGTGGTTCGTTTGTGGCAAGGGAATATTACTAGGCGGACACGGCGGAGTGCGAATCTGTTGTTGATTGGCCCGCCACTCGTCTCGTCCTCCTCTTCCCAGCTTCCCCCGTCGGCTCCGTCCCGTCCCTCCTTTTTGACGGGCAGCCGGGGAAGGAAAGTGCGGTGCCGTCCTTGGCAGTTCACATGCACGCGCACCGCAAAGGAGATGGATGCAAACCGCAGGCGGCCAAAACTGTGGTCGTCGACTCGTCGTCCGCTCCGTCTCCGATGCCGAACAAGGCAGGGGCACAGGCAGCCTGCTTCTTCGGTCCTCATGTTCCGTCACTTTTGTATGCTAATATAATAAATAAATGTACTCCAGAGGAATGGCACGCCATCCGCACCAAAACGAAGGGAGAGGGGATTAGGGAATCTCCTGTCGCGTGCCTTTTTCTGGCTAAGCATAAGCATAAGCATAAGCATGCAGCTGCCACTGTCACCGTCATTCACACACGCCTTTTCTTTTCAACCGACCCAAACCCCAAACTGGTGGGTGCTCACTGCTGCTGACACAGCCACAAAGGGTTTTGAAGATTGATTCACTACTGTTGAGCCAACAGCACTAGCGGGAGCACGCATCATCATTACAAGGAAACATATAGGGGTACGTACTCCTATGTCCATGTGACGCATATAGGACTCATGCTCATGCATATTTCATATTTCGTCGAAGGTGGAAATCGAGGACGTGCTGCTGGTTGGCGGTGGCCCCCTTTTCTCCGATCAGCAGCTGGGGCACTACTACTTGCTAGCACGTCCTACTTGCACGTTGCACCTTAACTACCTTAGCTGCTAGTGTCGATTTTTTTTTCAATACTATTGTATATAAATTTTAAAATTATTCCATGAAATGCACAGATTTGCAGAAGTAACACGTGCCATGATAGAACGAAATTAAGGCAAGTTGTTCTCGTGAACTCGTTTCCTATTGGAACAATTTTATTTTCACACATCAAAATCATGTTTTCTTTATAAAAATCGTTTTTTGGCCGGACGGAATTGAGAAGTCGTTTCCTGGGTACACGAGTTTTCGGACATTTCAAACTACTCCTTCCAAGGAACGATTTTTTTTTGTTTGCATCATCTAACCTCCTGAATTTTGGTTCAATTGTATCAAAAAAGAGGAATTCATTTCATTGCATTATTAAAATGTTTATGCATTTTAGTGATATTGCATCAATATATCTATCACAGCTAAGCGTCTTAAACTCAAGGCAGCATTGGCTCCATTTGGGACTTGCACAAATCAAATTGATTATGAATATGTTAACATCTATGATACACTACTTGTGCAATATTGGAGAACGTTACATTTGCCCTAGCACAACTACATGAAATTTAAAAGAAAAAAAGATTTTATAGTGGTATGTGCGGGGTATATTTGTGTAGTTTTTGTAAACCAGGCTCTCCGGGGTATATTTCCGTAATTTTGTTAAAACTTGATTAACAAAATCAAAAACCAGTAGGGCCTAGTGTACTTGTGTAACAAGGAATGTCACCTCATAAGCATGGCTTTGGGTTGCCATGCTGCCATGAGATAGGTCTCTAGCATGTAAAACTCTAATATTGAATCGAACATCATCAATATAAACAAACAGTATGATAGAATTACCAGACATATTGGTATAACAGATCGGATCACGATGCACATATCATGACGCATGTATCATTCGTTAATAGATAAAGACGCCATGGCTGATGGTGGAATAGCCGCTATGGTGAAGGAAAGATGTAAAACACAAACTCGAATAGATGTCTTTGTGGCGGTGGTCGTTTATATAGGAATGTCTCCACGATCTCGTGCCGTGATCGTAATCTAAACCGATTAAGTTTCCAATTCATAGATTTAAAGGCCAAGCACCAAAAACTACAACTGCAAAAAGAGGCCACAGACTGATAATTTCAGCAAACCATGCATTCACGCAGGTCCCGCCTTGTAGCGGGAGCGCACATGCATGGAGGTTTCCTTTTCTCTGCCCACACTATATTTGATGAAGTGAAAATGGCTTCCATATTTAAGTTTGACAGTCTCCATTTTCCCCTAGCCTCATATACACACATAGATGAGGTTTTGTGATTTATTTGGAATAACTAGAAATTCTCTATCGAGTCGAGCCCATGCATTTATTTCAACAAGGTCAATCACGCATGGTAGCAGCCCCCCCCCACACCCCTGTGTATGAGGCGAAGCACACGGTCCGTCCATCGTAACCAAGTGTAGTGGAGCAGTGGCCACATAGCTAGGCGCCGATCATAGCAAAATGAACACATGGTCTGATTGATTGATGGTCAAAATTTTGTTACCAAAATATGAGCAAGTCAATCTTGTGGCCGCCATTTAGTTTACCAAAATTTTTATCAATGACTCACAATTGACTTACCAAATCTTTAGCAAATGTATTTGTTTTCCAAATTATGGCAACTTTTATCACATCTCGTTTTTTTTCATCATCAGTATAAACCATAGTGTGATAGAATTAGCAAACATATTGATATAATAGATCGGATCACGGCGTACGTTTTTCGTTTACATATAAAAACTCCATGGCTAGTGGTGAAAGGGCCGTCAATGGTGAAGGATAGAGATAAAACACTAACTCGAATATATGTGTTTGTGGCGGTGGCTGATAGATCACAATCGAAACCGATTAAGTTTCTAATTCGCAGACTAAAAGGCCGAGCAACCAAACCTACAACTGCAAAATGAGGCCACTCTCGCAAGGTCACGAACAGAGAAATTCAGCAAACTATTCACGCAGGCCCCACCCGGCAGTGGAAGAGCACATGCATGGAGGTTTCCCTTCCCTCTCCCCACACTTTGGGCATGTTCGCTTGTCTGAATTCTGGAGGAATCTGGATGGTTTGGAGGAATGCTGAAGTAATTTATGAGAGAAAAACACTATTCCGGATAAAAAAAATAAGCGGATCAAACCGAATTTAAGAACACGCGAACGGGTTTGATAAAGTGAAAGCGGCTTCCATATTTAAGTATGACAACCTCTATTTTCCACTAGCCTCACATACACATATAGATAAGGTTTTGAGATTTATTGGAAATAATTAGAAATTCTCTATTGACTCGAGCCCATGCAAACGTAACCAAGTGTAATGGAGTGGCCGCACAACTACGCGCCGATCATAGCAAAATGGTCAGAGGGTTTGACCGGTTGATAATTTGGTTACCAGAACACAAGGAAGCCAAACTTGTGGCTGCCATTTAGTTTACTAAAAAAAATATCAATATCTCACAATGGGCTTACCAAATCTTTAGCAAATGTATTTGTTTTTGAAATTATTGCAACTTTTTACTTGCCAAATCTTTAAGAAGGCAAATTTTGGTAACAAACGAATCAAGCTTTGGTTCTAAACCTTTTCTTCTCCTCATGAGTGTGCAGGAGATGCTGCTGCCATCGCAGCACTGTGCATGTTTGCTCATTTTATTTTGTGTGAAGGAGATCCTACTACTACTAGGCAGGCTGACTGGGGAGTGTGGATGGACAGCATGCCATAGCTGGATACGCATGGGATGGGACATGGGAGGGAAACGAAATGGGCGGGGATCATCTCCAGCTCTCGCGATGAAGCACTTGTGTCGTGCACTTTGAGCAGAGCAGACAGGCAGGGATGCATGGCCATGGCGGCGTGAACGTGAATGTGTCAGCTATCAGTAGTCCCCGTATTGAATCAAACTATTTGAGCATCGTACGAAGAAAACATACTAAAGACTAGTAATTATTATTGAATTTGTCATAATATATATTTTCATTGTGCAATTATTTAACATCATAAATATTAATATTATTTTTAAAATAAATTTAGTCATAAAAAATTGAGTAAGGAGAGGAGGTTTTTTTTTATTTCTAACACTTTTTTAAACTATTTTCAAATATGACACTGTTTAATTTTTTTGTCAAATCTAACAGTTTTAACAACGCCTATTGCCACTGCGCGGCCAAACAACGCTGCCGCGCAATGCATGGCGGCGCGACAGAGACGATCCCGTTCCCTACACCGCCCGCCCGACACCGCCGCCAATGTCGCCGCCTGACCGCGCCGCCCCTTGCCGACTTGCTCGCCCCCGCCCTTGCGCCCTCCACCGCCGGCCGCGCCTCCATCCCTCCCTTTCTCCCTATTCCCCTGCTCAGAAGCCACAACAGCAGCCTAGGGTCACCGACGCTCCCTCCCTTCCTGTCCACCGCTGTCGGCGGCCCTCTCCGTCGCTTGGGGTAACCCCAAAAGGTCCCCCGTCTTATCAAGGTATCTCCCCCCTCGATTTCGTGGTAGTAGTGACTTATTTTAGTTAGGGTTAGTGATCTAGTATAGTTAGGGTTAGTGATTTAGTTTAGTTAGGTAGGTAGTTTTTTAAGGTTTAGGTTGTGTGTTGTAGTATAGTTATGGTTTATGGTTTGGTTAGGTAGTTAGGGTTTAGGTTATTGTTAGTTAGGACTTTGGGTTTAGGGATTGGTTAGGTATTTATTGTTTAGTTGGTTTATAGTAGTAATGGCAGTTAGTATATATACTAGTTTTCAAGTGTTGGTACTTAGTAGTGCGTGATACGATGATTTGGATGACTTGATGAAGTTTCCTCAAATGCTTTTGTAGATGGATTGTTGTGTCCGAGATTTTTACGGAGGAAGTGTTAGGAAAGAAGATGGTATGTTTGAGGATATGGAAGAAGAATTGGAATGGTTTGATGGACCTCCTAGCTTCAACGACCTTTGTGTCCGTTTGAATGCAAAGTTTGGCGGTGATTTCACAGTGAAGGGAAGGTTTGATAGTGGGAAGACTAGGGCACACTATATCCTGATGCCCTTGCATGACCATGCTCACTAGTCCCGCTACAATAGGGTGATCCAAGGTTCCAATGCTCCCGTGACTGAGGTGATGGTGGAGAATGGGTACAAGATGCAGGATGTCTAAGACGGGCCGTCCATTGATGGTGTTGGAGACAATGAATAAGAATTGGGGGTCGAAGGGGAAGCAACTCAGGGTAACATGGATTTGGATGGTCAGTTGACGCAGGAGCAGTTTCATTCAACTCCAGTAGGCTGTATAAGCAATGACTTCGATGTGAATGAGTTCGAACGGGAAGATGAGGATCAGGAGGAGGAGGACAGGATCGGTGATGTATTTAGAAGTGATTCAGACGATTCAGATGATGACCAAGGAGGTAGAGATGCTATGCCTACACAGGTTGATGACATGCCAGTACTGGTTCATGCTATGCCATTACCAGTACCAACTGAGGTACTTCATGCTATGTCGGCTCAAGGTAAACTAGTCACAGATTTACTAGAGGATGATACCCCCCTATGATTCATGGGGTAGAATTAGCGAAACACAACAATACGTTCCAGCACCACCTTGCACAGCGACAAAGCTTATGCAGATGAGGTCGATGAACGTACCTTTTAGTGGTGTTTCGAACTATAGGGATGTCAGCATGACGGATATGGCAATTTGTAAAACCGGTTGCAGATGTGTAGGAAATCATTGTATGACCATGAAAATGAAATCCTTAGCAAGGGGTGGTATTCAATACAATGTCAGAGATGAAGCTGTTTCTTTAGGACTATGCTGTCTATCACCATAGGCTGTACAACGTCACTCATTAGGATCAGGAGTTGAGGTACCACGTCATATGTAAAAATGGTTGTATGTGGAGGTTAAATACATGAAAGAGACAGAGGGATGGCAAGTGGAGGATAAGTAAAGTGGTCCAACCCCACACTTGCCTATCAAATAAGGGAAAGGAAAATCATCAGCAGCTCACTACATGTTACCTTGCTCGTCATATATTAGGGCTCATGTGGCAGAACCGCCCGAAATAGCGTACTTACGGAGGCGCTCGTCTTCCACCAGACACTAAGCACCCCGAAAGCAACTACAGCGAGCGGTGTCCATCGGGCACACCCCGAGGGAGAACCCGAAAGATCCACATTTTTCCCAAGGATCCAATAATGAGAACGAGTTACAACACAAGTCCATTTCATACATTAGAGTTTCTTAAAAAGTACATTATTACAATACCAAATACAGAGTACGGAATGATAAACAGCGAAATATTAAAAGATAACATCTAGTGATAAGGTAACGAGGATTCCGTTTGAGCCCACCAGAAGGATTCCTCCACACAAGGTACTCCTCAAGCATCACCTGCAACAGGGGTAAATAAACCCTGAGTACACAATGTACTCGCAAGACTTATCCGACCAGTGGGAATACTTTCCCGACTCCAAGGAATATGCTAGGCTTTGTGGTTGCTGGTTTTCTTTAGCAGAAAGCAATACTAATAGTGAGTCCTTATTGATGCTTTATTATTATCAGCGATATTAGGTTTTCATCTAGTCAATCTATATAAGCACCTGTTCTACTTTCAAGCAAGGGTTGAGCAATCGATGTTGTTCCTTCTTTCCCACTTCCAGTTCTTACTATGGTGCTAAACCGTAGACAAGCCGTACTGGATAGCCCGGTGATTCGTGAATCAATGTGCCCAGCTAGGTGCCCTGAAGACACACGCCCCGCTTGTACCCTAGGCATAAGCAGGACAAACCCACCACTCTCCTGTCCCGGGTGTCCAGGTCCCCGTCCAAATTTGGACTCCAAGCCCCCACCCTTGAGTCCCGGACTCAGTGCGGTGCAAGGACCTCCACCACCTCCTCTTCCCATCAGTTGGTCTGGAAAGAGCCAGATCTGCGACAAGAGAGCGACAAGCCTTCCCTGTGCCCATACCCAAGTATGCGCTCGGGACAATAATCTGTGACTTGCCTAGAGTCATATGCAACGACCGGTCCTTAATCGACATAGATAGGGAAAAAGTGTAACCGGGCTATGCCCTATTAGCCGCAGGACACAACCCCTCACACCCACCAGTACCAAATCCATATCCCTGTCTGGTCACCATTTACCTTTT
This sequence comes from Miscanthus floridulus, assembly GCF_019320115.1. Classification (NCBI taxonomy): domain Eukaryota; kingdom Viridiplantae; phylum Streptophyta; class Magnoliopsida; order Poales; family Poaceae; genus Miscanthus; species Miscanthus floridulus. The sequence continues at coordinate 101,773,031 of NC_089581.1, forward strand.
CATTATTTCATCATGATATCATAGTTTAATCACCTATTTGCGAGTAACGACAGGTTACTCATGCTACCGATATCCTGAGCATAGTAGCTGCTCGACCTGTACTAGTAGGACTCATGGTAGATATATTTATGCATGTAGTTTCCATAAAATGCCTATAACATAAATGCATATCATATACATATATTCAGTGATCCTTTAAAAATAGGGGTTATGCACCGGGGCTTGCCTTGGGCAGATGCCGGGTCAGCAAGGTCAGTACCAACGGGCTCCTAGGCTCCCTCCTGTGCGAAGAGCTCCTCCTCGTATTCCTCGATCACCTCATCATACTCCGGCTCGCCGACGGGTACGAAGTCTACCTGTTTGTGATCTACATGAAATGATGATGCAATGATTAACACTACGGCAACAACAACTCTAAATTCAAAAGTACATCTATTAAACTACTAAGTGAGATCTACCCACTAAAGGCTAAGCTACGTATTGTCACCACCAACAAGTATTAAACATGGCATCCATTCTTATAGCAATTACCAATGTTCCTACTCCGATCGTTAATTTACACTATATGCGATAAAGCAAAGGTAATAGCCACTCTATCTAACAACTCGTTCTAAGGCTACAAAATTTACAGCAAGCACATAATATCCTAGTGAACCTACCGTAAAATTTCTAAAGCTAAAACTATTACCGATTTGCCACAAGAATTCCTACAAACATTAATCTACATAATGCTAAGTTTTCCAATTAGAATTTATGAGCCTATAATCATAACCGCTAACTATGAACTAACTACACTAACAGATAGATGGTATTTTTGTGGACCTAACAAAATTAGTTTCACTATTTTTGGACAACCACGCAATTTACTACGATTTATCGAAGTTGGATTCATAACAAAAATAAATAAGCATTTCTATCCTCTGGAAAAATAAGAAAACTGAATTCTCTACTTCGGCCCACATCGCGTGGCTCGGCCCAGCGCGCCATCCCGCCCACGCGCGTCAGCAGGCCACCGCGTGGCCCACGAGGTGGTGCGGCCCAGCCGGCCAACGGCCTGTGACGGGGGAGGCCTACGCGCAACGGCAATTATGCACGGGCGCCCCCAAAGTCCTAGATAATTTCCGCGAGCTCTAGGGCACTATTTCCTCAGTCTAGGATTTTATAGCTGCACCCTCCCTTTTCTACTTCTTTACCACGGCTAAGTCCCTAGCCCTAGGGCGCGCACCGGCGTGATGGCGTGGGCACAGGACGGCCACGCCAGCGACACCCGAGTCCCCAAGACCTAACTAAGGGGCCGATGAGTACCTCCAAGGCAGCACACGATGTCTGGAAGCGGTTCGACGAGCAGGGGCGTCGTCCCAGAATCCCTCCTCGGCGGTGAGCCTAGACCTGCAATGGTGGAGGCATTCCCGTAAGCCACAACGACAATGAAACAAACCAAACCACTAATGAGCTTGAGTAACCACCCACGAAGACCCTTGCGGTGATGGTCTGGCCAGAGGAAGCCCGAGTAGTGCTGGCCGCGTGCGCACCGACGAGGTGACAGTGCCCGGTGATGGCACAACCGCGGCGGTGGTGGCTGGCTTGCTGTGAATCTACGGCTGAGGTGCGTGGGGTGCTCAGGAGGGTATGGTTAAGCTATTGGTGCACTGAATTGCTACAAGGTGTATGGAGTGGCTGGCTTGTCGTCGGGGAGTGTTAGTGCGGTCTTATGGACCCGGTGGCGCGGGATTATGAAATTGCGGCCCTATGCAATGGCATACACAGCATGGTGGGGACAGGACGTGGCCAGATACTTAACGAAGCCGAGCCTAAGCCGAATTGGAGTCTAATGCTACGGTCATAGCGAATTGAGAAGAATCGTCTCGGCGGCCATGGAGACAGCGGGGCAGGGGAGATCATGGCTTGGCTTGGTTCGTCTGCTGCGTCAACGCATGGGCCAACATCACCACTATGGAATAGCAGGGCAGGCGGGACGTACCCTAGATGGTCGTCTGCCCAACCACTGCGGCAAGGCGACGAGTGTGGTAAGGCGCCATCACGTTGGGCAGCGCCAGACAAAAGAGGCAGCGCAAAAGTGACGTCGAGGTGATGGTGGGGCAGGCTATCGCCTAGCGCACGAGCAGCCAACATGATGTCAATGGACACAGAACTGGCGAGACGAGAGGCGGCATGTAGCGCGGGCCCGGCGTGCTCCCGGCCAAGGCAGTGCAAAGCAGGGCATGGCGCGACAAGGTTGGTCAGCGGCCTGGGCACAGCGCAACAACCGGCGAGGTGGCGCATGCCAGCAGGCAGCAACGACCAAGGCACAGACGCAGGGTCAGCGCGCGTCAGCGTCACGGTGGCATGAGGATGAGGACTGCTCCTCGGCACACAATGCGGGTCAGCAGCGACGGTCGGCGAGCAGCAGCGGTGGTAGGCAAACCTAGCGCGCAGCGCCGGACCACGCGCAAGCACCGGCACTGCAGTGGGACGCAGCCGGTGCAATGGTGAGCACGGCCATGGGCGTGGCTTGCGGGGCTGTGAGCGCTGGCAAGCCAGTGGGTGGTGACCGCGCCCCAGCACAGCTACGTGCTGTGCACGCTTTCTGAAGCAAGTAGAAAACATGTACGCCGTGCTCCAAATGCCAAACTAATCGCTCGATGCGCAAGAGGGTACATCCAGCTATCAATCGAAGCAGTGACATTACGCGATTTCCTAAGCTGATCGGTCTACAAAACTGGTCGAAGTTAGGTTCGTCGACCTACTTCCCAGCCCATACGAATGGACGTCGTTCCGAACGGTTTCACGTCGAACCCCAAATCCAGCCTACTCGATGTTCTAACCAGCTATCCTGGTCCATGACCGCACACAATTCATCGCCGTTAGCCAAACGTTCTACAACACTTTTATTTCGACAACCATTCGATCCGAATGCTAAATAGTATTATATGAAACGTAACCCTTGTCTCATATTTTGTATGATTGTTTCAAGTGCTGAACATCAAATTATACTTTATGTCATACACATATGCACATAATTCAGATGCTTACGAAATATTTAAGCAAAACATTACAATGTAACACCGGGGTGTTACAGCTCGTTGATAACAATAATGACATTTTTAGTGTCTTCCCTGCAAGAGTCCATATCCGGATTTGTTAAGTATGATGTGAAGTATAAAAAGGCTTGGCGTGCTCAATAAATTGCCCTGGTGATTCGTTGGGGTAGTTGGAAGGAAGCGTATAACAGGGTTCCCCGAACATTATGTGCAATGCATTACTATAACCTTGGCTTGAAATAGTTTGTAGACACCAGAGGGATGTATTTCGAGAACCCGTTGTGGCATGTCCTACATTGTGTGTTTTCGTCGTTCGTGTAGACGAAACATGCATTCAAGTATTGTCGGCCAGTCATACTTGTTGGTAGCACTTTCCTAACTAGAAAGTACCAGGGCACCTTGATGATGGCTGCTGCTGTTGATCCGAAGGACCAGATAGTACCCTTGGCTTTTGCCTTGGCAGAGGGAGAGAGCAATGAATCATGGTCATGGTTCATGCGGCTTCTACATGTACACATGCTTGACCCATCTCGCTATGTTTAATCTCGGACCGTTACTAGGGATTCTTAATGTTGTAGGTGAACATATAGATGGGTTCCCGCCTCTAGTGCACAGATGGTGCATGCAACATTTTGTCGCTAATTTCTAGCGCTGTCAGAGGAAGAAGGAGGTTTGTGACAAGGTAAAGTCTATGTGTTGTGTATGTATCGAGCACCAGTTCAAGGAGACAAAGAGAGAACTAGATAAGATGCTAAATGAAGTGGACAAGTCCTGGTTAGAGGCGCAGATGGAACAAAAGGCTAAGTGGGCATTAGTATATGACGAGGGCAGTTTTAGGTACGATATCATGATCACCAACTCATTAGAGTCTTTCAACCGTGTATTCAAAGGAGTTCGATCGTTGCCTGTGTCTGGAATTGTCGAGTTCTCCTTTCACAATTGCAACAAATATTTTGTCAAGAGGTGGGAACTTGCGTAGAGGAATATAGCTGAGCATGGGCGATTTGGAAAGGCTAGAACAGAACATTTGAAGGAGGCCAAGGAATTAGCTAAGTAGCATATCGTCGAGCCATATGGACCTCGCCGACATGTCTTTAGTATACGGGGGAAGGGTGGCACAAGCATAGGCGGCGAACGTTACGGTGGACGAAACTACCGAGTTAATCTTGACAAAGTAGAGTGCAGTTGCAACATCCCTTAGATCATGCATGCCCCTTGCTCTCAGATGATCACGACCTATAGGGTCCATGGATGACTTTGAGGGTCTGCCATATATGTCACCCTTATATCTCCGTTCAAACACCCTTAGTATATGGGAGAAGTGCTTCGAGCCATACCTTGATCTAACACAGTGACCCCCTTATCATGGTTATGACTACGTGCTGCATCCAGAACTAATGAAGGTAGGGAAGGGTAGGAGGAAGAAGAAGCAACTCAAGGGGGACATGGACGCTATGAGAGGATACAACAAAGACATGTACGGAGGGGGAGACTTTAATGAGACCCATGGCAAGAATCTTTGCTCCGTTTGCAAAGAAATGGTCACAAGGCTAGCAGGCATAGAAGACGAGGGTAGCAGGTCCATACATAGGACTTGCTTATTTTCATAGTGAAGTTGCTTAATATGTTTGTTAATGTTAACTTCAATATGTACATGTGCTTTCATATTTTGTTCATGTTGCATAGCATGTAGTTTAAATTTTGCAATGCTACTTAATGTTAATTTCAATATTGTATTATTCATCATGTTTGTTCTAACCCTTTGTTTATCAATTTGTACCAGGATGGCCCCTCCCATGCATCACCCGCTGTACCCCATTCTTGAGGTGGAGTATGACGATGAGCACCAAGCTCATGTGTTGACTGACACCGACGTAGGGGTGGCCTTGCCTCCATTGAGGCCACGCATGCACAATAGGGCGCACCAATGGGATGAGCGTTACATGCCTTACATACAGCGTGCCGGCTTTCTTGAGCGTATCCGGGTTGTCAACAATGGTCTTCTGGCCCTTGACCCCGCACTTCTCACTGTAGCTGTAGATAGGTGCGAGTCCCTTCATTCTCTGTAAACATTCTTATAACAAAATTGAGGTAACTGACAGTAGTTCTATTTTCGTAATGCAACCTCATAGGTGGAGCCCTAAGACCCACATGTTCCACCTACCTTGCGGCAAGATGACCATCACCATACAGGACATTAAGGCTATCTTTGGCCTTCGGTTGGTGGGACTTCCAGTGACAGGTATAATTGACAATGATTGCTGAAGAGAGCTGGTGGCTTAGTTCTGTGGTTTCCTTCCAGAGGATGAGGATGCTAAAAAATAAGTAAGTAATTGAACCTTATTTAATAGTTGCATTGCTTTCCTGAATCCATTGCGTCTCATTGTCTTTTGTGAATTTAAGGAAAACATTTGGTGTTTTGTCGTTGTGGATCACAGAGCGCTTTGAGAACTTGCACCCACAAGCTGTTGAGGCTGAGATCGAGAGGTTCGCTAGAGTTTGGCTATGGCACTTCCTTGGTGCTTTCCTATTCCTCAATGCATCGGGCAACACATCAGCTGGATTTTCCTTGATATACTATGCTAACCATGGGAGAATATAGCAACATACAGCTAGGGCAGCGTGGTCCAGGCATGGACGTATCAATAGCTATGCATTGCCTGCTGTCGCACCTTAGGGTTTGCGTCACTTGGTTGTTGCTCCTACCTACTCTAGGTTTGGTGTTGGGAAAGATGGCCCATTGGGTGGCCCCTTCTTAATGGTTTGCTTGTAAGTACTTTGGTTTACTACTTCGAAGCTGTTACGTATGATGAAATTATGATTGGCTAATTCATTCTCGTGTTCAATGCAGCATTGGAACGGCCAGGATACACTACCTACTACTTTGTATATCTGGAAGGAAGTAGAGTTAGTTAGAGGGAATGTGCGACGCAAGTATAGGGAGTACATGGGCTGCCTCAACGTACTGATACAGCACCAGGTTATGCTCTCTTTGGTTAGCTACGTGTGTGTTCTTGTTGGATGTTCACTATGTTACAAGCTAACTCAATTACGAAATGTTCAGGTGACTCGGTGTCCTTGGGATGCTCTGGAGCTTCAGGACTATTTGAGTCCTGTCACTAGGGAAGAGTTCGATGAGTATCGCTGCAAGGTCCCTCTTATTTTCTTCCACGTGGTCAAGATCCACTTGCCCATCAGGGTCTGTAGGCAGTTCGGAAGAATTATAGGCTACCCACCACCGCTTTACTCCACCAATCAAGAATTATACGGGTGCATTATCGATTCATAACAAAGCTATAATTGTGAGGTGTGTGTGGTAGAACTAACTATCATTTTGTTGCAGGTATGACTGCAGGAAGAGGTATAAGGAGAAGGATTGACACGTGAAGCACAACACGTACATCCAGTTGTGGCAGAACAGGGAGCGACAACCGGTCGATGCGGGTCTACCACACCACCAACACACCTTTGACGAGTACCTGTGGTGGCTTCATAGGTCTATGAGGACACATATCAAGCCCCCCTACACTGAGGACGCAATTGACGAGGACTCAGAGGAAGATGTCATTGAAGATGTGTAAGACATTGCCACTAGAGAGGAGACACAACCATAGAGAGCCCCACTTTAGAGATACATGGTAAGATACTTGAATGCTACAATTTGTTGTCCATTTGGCATTTGGTATGTGTACTAAAACGGTCCAACCCCATTTCTGTACGTAGGCCACACAATTGTCAAGGTTGTCCAACGAAGCAACATTTCGACTTCATGAGTCTAGAGGGTAGGGCCCAGGCATTCTACAGGCCTTTGTGGAGATACACATAAACTTGTCCATTATGAAAATGTTCTTTTAGCCTAAATGCATTATCTTTAATGTCTATTCATGCAGAAAGTGAAGAAGGGCTGTAGGAAACTAGCTCAAAAGTTGAGCTGCATGGACACTCCATGGGAGGAACTTGAGTACCCGGTGTGGTTGGGTCCAGCTTTGGCCTCTTTGAGGACACCAGCTGGCTCTTTTGAGTTGGTGATAGGTGCAACTTCCGCTGTGCGTACACCACCATGCTATATTGCTAGGAAGGGCCCTGAAGACGAGGAGACGAGGAGGCCCTAGGCTTCCACATATACCACCACCAGCGGGACCCTTGGTAGCAGACGAGATTGGCATGTCTCAGCTAGGTGGTGCCCCACTTGGTACCCAAGGAGGTGAACAGTTACTAATAAAGGTACTTTTTTAAATACCTAGCCTATATGAACTAGCAATGATAAAGATTGTAACTAATCTTGCCTATCTTATACTTGTAGGGTAAGAGTCGTACGCAACCGTATGGCCGTCAGCCCTGCCATCGTGACTACACCGATGTTGGGTACACTCCTAATGTGTTGCCTTCAAATCCGAAGAGGCAGAGGCGTCCGAGAGACCCTTGCACTCCTAGGACGTAGGGTCCAGGTAAGCATAGTCCATGTGTTTTTCAAGTTTCCTCAATTGCAAAACTTGATGTATTACCTCCTAACAAACCGTTGTGATGATAATGTAGGTACACATTCAACAAGGCCTTCAAATGCTGAAGATCGTCAAGGATCATGTCATGAATACGTCCATCAACTTGTGCACTTATGTTGGATTTCATGTAATACCCAAATTATGTACTTGTTGCACTTGTGGTTCAAGACCTCTGTACCAACTTGTGCACTTGGTCGACTTATTTGCTTTGTGTTGTACGAATCATGTAGTATCGAACTTATGTTGTCATGAACTTAATTTGCTTCAAGTATTATGTAGCAACTAGTCATGTCGAACTTATGTCAAACAAATGAACTCTTGTGTAGCGATCTGTTAACTTTGTGCACTTGACCAACTTTGTTCAATTTGTTATCTTGTGCATCAAGCCTGCATCAATGGTGGTATTGACGCGTCGTGGAGGCTGCTGCTCAGCTTTGTTCCGCTCAAAACAATGTCTAGGCCTTGCCACGCCGTTTGCTCTGATGCATCAGGCTGCCACGCCATTGCCCCTGGCACGTCAGACTTGCCACACCTCTGGTGGTGGCGCGGCTGAAGCTAGGTAGACTAAGCGCAGGAAATAGCTTATATGGTGATGATCCAAGGGAGTTTCTCACATGCCTTGCAAGCAATATTAGATTAGATAAGTTCGTGCTGTTATAGAAATAAAAATTAAATAACCTCTCCAACCCACATCTAAGGTACTCATATATGTTATTATTAAAAAAACTTGGGTTATAGTTGGATAGATCAGAGGGTGACAAACGGATGGGATGAAGATACTTGTTTAGGATCGAACATACATAGAAACAATGTTCAATACATGGGTACAATACATCAATAGTTCAAATGAAAGACTCTTCTACTTGACCACTTCGAAAGCAGTTAGGCTACGCATTAAAGTTCGAATACATCAATAGTTTAAATGTAACATAAGACAACACAATGAAAGTTCTAGTACATAACAACATTATTCATTAATAAAGCATGGAACTAACAAATCTAAAGCATGGAAGTACCACACGACGCAATCACAAATACTCAGTCAGAAACATACTTAGTAAGCAACTCATCATTCGAGTACCAATCCTCTACCACAACCTCGTTGTTGTGGCTAGACTCACCTGCATTGCCTTGATATGCCTGTCGCCTGTAGTAAGAGGCCTCTGCTTCATCTGTGGTCTGAGACAAGAACACATTCTCCTCCGCCTCATTCATATGGCTATGCTCACCTACATTGCCCTGATCTACCTATCGCCTGTAGTAAGCGGCCTCCGCTTCATCTACGGCCTCTGCAGCCTAAGAGAAGAATGCGTCCTTGATGAGGACATCGCCACGCTGGACACACCGACGCCATGGTCTTCCCCAAGTTGCAATTCGTTCCCAACTCAGCTGCCACGTCACCCTCGGATTCAGCAGACACGTCGTCACTGTTTCGGTCATAACTTTCTCATACGACATCGAAACGGGCCGTTCTTGGATGCGTTGGAAAGGGGACGACGACGCCGTCGTTTTGGATCTGGTCCCAGCTCCAGAAGGTCCGTGGATCATTCTGTGTGACCACGGCAAGGTGCTGCGTCACCTATTTGGGCCAACTTGGCCATGTATCGTGTCGGGCCTTAAGCCCAAGTTGTGGGCGCCCAACCCCTGGCCGTCCCCAACCCTAGGTCGAGTCTTAGACTATAAACACAGCCGCCGCCGCTGCTACACAATTGGGTTTTGTTTAGAGTTTAGTTTTCCATCGAGAAACTGAATCGTTCATTGTAACTGTGGTGACAAATCCTTTTACAGTGATCCAGGGCCCCCGTTCTTGATCTCCTCCACTGTGTCGATTAGTCCTTTGGAACCGAGTTCTTGAACCCTCTATTGATATTCGCGTCATTCATATTTGTAATATCAGATTGCGTGTTTTACCTTCTTGCTTGTGCTCTTCGATTCGCTTGCAGGAAAAGCCTTCTTGGCGAGGTCAATCAAGTTGTGCTTGGTTGATAACCAACGGAGCAGTGGTGTAACGGTTGCAGGGTTCGAATCGCGTCTGATTTGAAGCCGGATCACCAACGTCGAGATCTCCACATATCGAACTTATCGGCTACCTCTTGGAAGATCGGGCCTGTACTCATCAATTGGTATCAGATATTTTAGGTTTACCGCGAGGTATAGTCTCGTTTGCCTTAGATTCATATTTGTTCATTACCTAGAGTCCACAAAAAGCCCAAAAATATTTCAATTTCCGCTGTCCTATCACCCTTTGTGCCTTTGCAATTTCGTTTCAGATTCGTGTTGTTGAGTTTGTGTCCATAGTCGAGTCTTGTTGCTGGTTTAGGATTGTGTTCGTGGTCGTAGTTCAATCGCCGTTGCTGTGATTTTTGTTTTCCGCCGCTATCCCATCCACCGTTCCCAAACAACAAGTCGAAGCCACCACATTACTCGACTTGCCCCGCTAGCCGCCTTGTGTAACTTCTCGCCGCCGCGCAAACCCTAGATAGGTTGCCAGCCGCTCTTATTTTGCCTGCATCGCAGCCCTCCTTACATCATCAGGCGAATACCTACTGCTGTTAGTCACAGTGACGATCCTGTGATCGGTGATAGAGTTTAGGGACGCTTTGCCCTAACTGCCGCCGTGTTGTGCCTCCCGGAAAACATACTTTGAGATACCTTCGGTAAAATAGGCATAACTTTTCGCTCGTTTATCAGAAAAATCTGAAATTTTTTGAGCAGCTTCTTGACACCATTTGGAGCCGACCCAAACTAGGCTTTGCCCTGTTTGGTTTCGTCAAAATTGCAAAAAAAATTCGGGAAAATAAAGAAAAAAAAATTGTCAAAGTTTTTGCACGCTTTTCAGAGAACGTGCTGAATTTCTGTAGACCACATCCCACCTCAGTTGTAGGTGCCAATTTTTGTGGTTGCATCTTTTGTGATCCTTGTTCAGAGAAAAGTATAAAAACATAGTAAGAAAAAAAAATTTTGTTTCCTACTAGTGCCTTTTGGAAAAATCCGGGGAAAAATTCAGGAAAAGGCGAAATCCGGGCTATTTGCTTGTTCCGTGAGTTCTTTCGATCGTCCTTTGTTTTCACCTTGTTGCGCTACGTCTCGTCACGTCTTAGCCAGCACCTGTGACTTGTACTTTGGATCTGGATTGAACAATCGTTACTCTGCACTCGTTAATTGCTAATCCTTGCTGTCATATTGTGTGCCTACCCATAGCTCCACATATTCTTCTGTCAGCACAGGGTCATCTTGCAACTGTTACCCACGCTCGACAACAGATTGCTTCGCCACTTTGGTTTTGCTCCTGTTTGGCATTGGTAAGAATACAGGCAAGACGGTGGTAAGCCGCTTGTGATTTTGCATTCCACTTTCACCACCATCACCACCACCACCACCACCACCACTTGTTTCCTTTTAGTTGATAGGGATAATACTTTGGTGTTGTCTTTTTCTATCTTCTAACCATGGCAGGAACTCCGACGGACTTCAATGAGTGCGTGTCCAAGGGCGAGCTTACAACGTTCATGACTGAACAACGCAATCTTATGACTGAGCTGACGCGCAACGTGAACAATCTGGTCACCCGCATTGAACAGCTTGAGCAACGCCCTCCACCTTATCGTGCTGATGATGAAGATGCGGATGCTTTTCGTGATGAAGATGCGTATGCTGACGGTGGTGGCTGTCGCCGCCTCAACTTCAATCGTCGCGGCATGGGAGGTAATAATCATGGTAATAATGATCCTTTTGCTAAAATTAAATTTAGTCTACCTCCTTTTGCTGGTAATGTTGATCCAGAGGCATATTTAGATTGGGAGCTTGCTGTTCAACAAAAATTTGATTCTCATAATGTTCCTCCTGAGCATAGAGTTAGACTTGCTACTAGTGAGTTTACTAATTTTGCTTTGTTCTGGTGGAGTGATCTTTGCAATGCTAATAATGCTGCTGCTGTGCCTCAAACTTGGAATGTTTTAAAGCAACGTATGAAATCTCGTTTTGTTCCTCCTTATTACCAACGTGATTTATGTTTGAAACTACAAACTTTAAAACAAGGTGATAAAGGAGTAGAAGCATATTATCAAGAATTGCTTATTGGTTTAGCACGTTGTGGTATAAATGAAGATGATGATGATGCTAGTGCTAGATTTTTTGGTGGTTTAAACCATGATATACAGAACATACTTGATTACAAAGACTGGCGCAATTTTTCCCAATTGTATCATCTTGCTATTAAGGCAGAACGAGAAGTACAGGGACGCAAACAACACCAGCCTTTCAGGTCTAACAATGGGAGGAATTTTCAGCAGCGTTCCGAGTCGGAGTCGCCCAAGCTTCCTGTTGCACCACAGCCATCTACACCTCCATTTTCTTCCGGGGTAAGTAAATTGTCTAATGTGCAGTTTCCACAGCTGAAGAAAGGTGGAACTCCGGGTGCTTCTACTAGCTCCTCCTCGTCCAGCTCTAAAATCATTTGCCACCGATGCAAAGGCATGGGACATGTCATGAAGGAGTGCCCCAGTTGTCGCGCTTTCATTGCTACCGAGGATGGATATGTAAGTGCTAGTGATGTTGAAGATGATTTAGCCCTTGCTGCTAACATTGATGCAGATCCCACCGAGGGCGATCAAGACAAGGAGGCCATCACCATTGACTCCGTGGCTGCTGCCGCGGACTACCCTAGCCTTCTTGTGCAGCGTGTGTTGAGTACACGTGTGGGACATGAAGAAGAGATGAAGATCCAACGCCACAATTTGTTCCACATGTATCTCATTGTGCAGGGTTGTCGTGTTCTCACTATCATTGATGGCGGGAGTTGCAACAACTTGGTGAGTTCAGATTTGGTTGACAAGCTTGGCTTGACCACACGACAACATTCGTATCCATATAAACTTCAATGGTTCAATAATAGTGGTAAGACTAAGGTAACTAAATCAGCACGCATTAGCTTTTTCACAGGCTCTTATCATGATACTGCTGATTTCGATGTTGTCCCTATGCAAGCTTGTTCCATTTTGTTAGGTCGACCATGGGAATTTGATAATGATGCTTTACACCATGGTAGAACTAATACATACACTATCATACATAAGGACAAGAAAATTACATTGCTGCCTTTGTCTCCTACGGATATTATTAAACATGCTAATGAGATTAAAAATAAACCTCCAACAGACATTGCTAAAAATAATGGGATTAAGTTAAAAGGAGGTGCTTTTCTTGCTACAACTTCTGCTACTGCTGAGTTATGTGATAATCCTGATGCACCATGTTATACTATGTTTTGCCAACCTTTTATGTCTGGTGCATTGCCTGCTGTCACTAACCTTTTGCAGGAGTTCGCTGATGATGGGATGGAGTCGAGGACGACTCCAATTCTAGAAGGAGGGGATGATGAGGACATCGCCAAGATGGAGTCGAGGACGACTCCAATTCGAGAAGGGGAGGATGATGAGGACATCGCCACGCTGGACACACCGACGCCATGGTCTTCCCCAAGTTGCAATTCGTTCCCAACTCAGCTGCCACGTCACCCTCGGATTCAGCAGACACGTCGTCACTGTTTTGGTCATAACTTTCTCATACGACATCGAAACGGGCCGTTCTTGGATGCGTTGGAAAGGGGACGACGACGCCGTCGTTTTGGATCTGGTCCCAGCTCCAGAAGGTCCGTGGATCATTCTGTGTGACCACGGCAAGGTGCTGCGTCACCTATTTGGGCCAACTTGGCCATGTATCGTGTCGGGCCTTAAGCCCAAGTTGTGGGCGCCCAACCCCTGGCCGTCCCCAACCCTAGGTCGAGTCTTAGACTATAAACACAGCCGCCGCCGCTGCTACACAATTGGGTTTTGTTTAGAGTTTAGTTTTCCATTGAGAAACTGAATCGTTCATTGTAACTGTGGTGACAAATCCTTTTACAGTGATCCAGGGCCCCCGTTCTTGATCTCCTCCACTGTGTCGATTAGTCCTTTGGAACCGAGTTCTTGAACCCTCTATTGATATTCGCGTCATTCATATTTGCAATATCAGATTGCGTGTTTTACCTTCTTGCTTGTGCTCTTCGATTCGCTTGTAGGAAAAGCCTTCTTGGCGAGGTCAATCAAGTTGTGCTTGGTTGATAACCAACGGAGCAGTGGTGTAACGGTTGCAGGGTTCGAATCGCGTCTGATTTGAAGCCGGATCACCAACGTCGAGATCTCCACATATCGAACTTACCGGCTACCTCTCGGAAGATCGGGCCTGTACTCATCAGTCCTCATCCTCCTCTGCCTGTAAGCCCTCCTTTGCTAGAGTGATGAGCTCACTCAATCTGCCAGTGTCATCCTCAAGCTCCTTCGCCTACAAGCCTGCCTTAGCTAGAGCTATGAGATCACTCAACCTGGCAATGTCATCCTCATCCTCGTCCCCCTCATCGGACAATACAATCAGAGATTGAACGGTGTGACCAGCTCGTGTTCTGTGCTCATGTAACTTCTTTTTCTCAAATCTTGCATGGGCCACCACTGCTGCATGGTCCTTTCTGCATCTGATCTCTTCATGTATAAAATGCAACAAGTTAGCAACGCGATTATATTACATTTAAAAGTAGGCAATGAAAATAACAAGGCTTCCAATGACTCACTGGCACACAATGCAACAACATGGTCGTTCAAGACCTGCATCTGTACTCTTTCCTCCAACCTTGCCTCCTTCCTTGCCCTCTCCTCCTCTAACACCCTCCGTCTCTCCAACCCCTAAAAGGATCCAGATGCCCAAGAGGGAGGGGGTGAATTGGGCTAATTCTAAAATTCTTTGCAATAATTAAACCCTACGCTTAGCCCACTTCACCCCTTGTGCCTAGAATGTGTTCATATTGTTCTACCACAAAAAAGTTTTGCACCCTATGTTCCAATCCTACTCTAGCATGACAATTCTAAGAATGTAAAGACAAGAAATGAATTGCTCAAATGTAAATGCTTAAAGTAAAGAGAGGAGAAGGAATGCGGCGATGTTTTGCCGAGGTATCGGAGAGTCGTCACTCGCCACTAGTCCTTATTGGAGCACCCGCGCAAGGGTGTAGCTCCCCCTCGATCCATGCAAGGATCAAGTGCTATCTATGGGCTGATTCTTTGACACTCTATCACGGTGAATCGCCCACAACTGCTCACAACTTGAGTTGGGTCATCCACAAGCTCCGCTGGATGATCACCAAACTCCCGATCACCACCAAGCCATCTAGGTGATGGCGATCACCAAGAGTAACGAGCACGAACTCTCACTTGACCACAACAAGCCTAATAAGAAGGGTGGATGCACACTTTCTACTCTCCTTGCACTAATGAGGCCTTAATCTTGGATTCTCAAATCTCAATCACCTCACTAGGCTCTAGCCCTCCTTAGCACTCTCAAGGGTGTTTCTCAGCTGAACAAATGGGCAAGAGACCTCCCTTGGATGAATAGAGGAAGTATTTATACCCCTTATTCAAAACAAACCGTTAGGAGGTTGAGTCAGCACTCTGCGGGGTGACCAGACGCTCTGATCAGTTATCCCCACCACAAAGTCGTTAAGTTATGACCGGACTCTGACCAGCGTCCGGTAAGCACTGACCGAACGTGTCCGGTCATGAAAACTGCTCTCTAGAACCTTACTAATGTTGACCAAATGCTGGCACCCAGAGTCTGGTCACTTCGTTGTTCAACGTCCAGTCAGTTACCAGATCCTGACTAGCATCTGGTCATCACTAACCGGATGCATCCGATTAGGAATTTCCCTCTCTAGAGTTGACCGAACTTTGGAACCCAGCGTCCGATCACTTTTCACTCAGCGTTCGATCGCAACCAGACGGCTCCAGTTGATCAAATAAACTGACTGGACTCACCTTTTAACGTCCGGTCATAACCAGACCAGCGTCCGGTTAGTTATTTGACCCTTCATTCACTTCCAACTCGAAATCATATGTGAATGAAGTTTGCTCCAATTGATCTTAGGGCTACTCCGAAGCTACTTAGTGCTAGATTTGACAAGTGTGCACCACACCTAACTCACTAGACTCACCTAGGTCAAGCTACTAGTCCATACCCCCCCTAATAGTACAGCCAAAGGAAAAACAAAGTCCTATACTACTCTAAGTGCATCTTCAACACCAAACGACACTTAGAACTAGTCCATCCTTGACCTTGTCGTCCATCCTTTGAAAACCAAAACGATTTTCATCGTAGGGGCATGACAACCATGATTGCCCAATCAATTGCCATTACCATGACCTAACTTAATTGCCTATGCAAAACACACATTAGTCGTAGTAATTTCGTATTATCATTAATCACCGAAACCCAACTAGGGGCCTAGATGCTTTCAATCTCCCCCTTTTTGGTGATTGATGACAATACAACCTCGAGTATGTGAACACTCCACTCAACGATCCTCGCTGCTCCAAGCCATCTAGGTGGCAGCAACCACCAAGAGTAACAAGCGAAACCCACAGCAAAACACGAACACCAAGTGCCTCTAGATGCAAACACTCAAGCAATGCACTTGGATTCTCTCCCAATCTCACAAAAATGGTGAATCAATGATGGAGATGAGTGGGAGGGCTTTGGCTAAGCTCACAAGGTTCCTATGTCAATGCAAATGGCCAAGAGTGTGAGCTTGAGCCAGCCATGGGGCTTAAATAGAAGCCCCAACAAAATAGAGCCATTGTACCCCTTCACTGGGCTGAACGTGGGGTGATCGGATGCTCTGGTCCGATTGATCGGACTCAGGACCCATCGTTCGGTCGCTCAATGTCAGCCATGTGTCACACTACGTTCAACAGGAGTCGTCTGATCTCAGCGGTCAACAGTTGACCGGACACGTCAGTTAGAAAGTGACCGGACCCTGGACCTCAGCGTCCGGTCGTTTCCAGTAAGGTTCCAAATGCGAATATTCACGACCGGACGCGTACGGTCATGCCCGACCGGACTCACCCAGCGTCCAGTCACTTATCATCTCCTCTGTGCGCCTCACGTCAACGTACGTGAGCACTGACTGAACGCACCCTGCTAGCGTCCAGTCGCAGAGCGACCCAGCGTCCGGTCGTTTGACCGACGCCAGTGTCTTCGCTCATACATCTGACCGGACGCACCGGTCCAACCATGGTCAGCATCCGGTCACTTCTAGTGACCTCCGTCTTTTATGTCTAGGGCACCGGTGGCACCATCGGACTGTCCGCACTCTACAGACAGACACTCCGCCGGTGGAGTTTCTTACCCTTGCTCCCAAACTTCACCACCCTTGATCAAATGTGCCAACCACCAAATGTATCACCTTGTGCACATGTGTTAGCGTATTTTCACAAATATTTTCAAGGGTGTTAGCACTCCACTAGATCCTAAATGCATATGCAATGAGTTAGAGCATCTAGTGACACTTTGATAACCGCATTTCGATACGAGTTTCACCCCTCTTAATAGTATAGCTATCAATCCTGAATGTGATCACACTCTCTAAGTGTCTTGATCACCAAAACAAAATAGCTCCTATGGTTTATACCTTTGCCTTGAGCTTTTTGTTTTTCTCTTTCTTCTTTCCAAGTCCAAGCACTTGATCATCATCATGGCATCATCATCATGTTATGATCTTCATTTGCTTCATCACTTGGAGTGTGCTACCTATCTCATGATCACTTGATAGACTAGGTTATCACTTAGGGTTTCATCAATTCACCAAAACCAAACTAGAGCTTTCAATCTCCCCCTTTTTGGTAATTGATGACAACCCTTATACAAAGATATGAATTAAAATTCAATTGAATCCATGTTGCTTGCCCAAACATATTTACCATGTAAAAAGGATATGGACAAGTTTCATGAACTCTATATGGTAGCAATTGCTCCCCCTACATATGTGCTAAGAGTTTGGATTGTAGCTTGCACATATGCTTAGATAGGAATTATGGGAGACAATGTCTACCAAATGATGCTAAGGTATAAAAGATGGACCTTTGAAGCGTGATACCAATCGGAGTGCACCATTATACCATCCTTAGCACCATGGTTAGTTCTATATCACTTGAAACATACTTTGAAAAGATACCACTTGTAAAAACTTGCTTGGAAATGAAAGTTATCTAATGATTTCATTTCATCATTCAACCTTACAACTAGCATACGCCACACAAGCATGGATGTTGAAATTCAAAACTTATGTCATGCAAGCAAATATATGAAATGCACATTCAAATGCACCATACAAGTTCATGAGCTTGCTCCCCCTACTTGTGTGCTTAAAATTTTAGTTGATTCCTTTCCTTAGTCATACCTTTGATGTCTTTTCACCATCTTAGTACACTAATATATCTTTTGTCTTTTCTCCCCATGTACTAATATCTTTGATATTTCTCCCTCTATCACTTATATCTTTGTTTCTCTCCCCCTTTGTCATCAATGACCACAAAGGTTCAAAAAATAGATAGATTAATATTATCAATGTCAATCAATGGGGTGAGGATAATTTTCCCAAATTTGGTCCAATCTAGATCATTTGCCAAAGATATCTAACTCGGTTTGATCCAAGGACAAGCTTCTTCACACCTCCAAATAAGGGTTATCTTGTACCATATTGAGTTAAACACTTAGAGCTCATTTTCTAGATCAAACACTAGGTTTACAAGCCCATAAACATGTCATATGCTACCACTAGATTAAGTCAAGCATAGAAGCTATAGTGGTACCATACAATCATCAAATTCATTTGATTTTCAAGAATGAGCCTATTAAACATGAAAGATGTCTAGATGCACTAAACAAGTCCTTAACAAGGATGTATGCCATGCCAATCAACTTTTACCTTGGATTGCTTGAAGGAGAGGCAAGTCATATAAGTGGGGAGGTGCATCAACACATATTTGAGAAATCCAATATGTTCAACTCATTCTGTAGCTTGCAAAACCTTTTCTCATCCAATGGCTTGGTGAATATATCGGCAAGTTGATCTTCGGTGCCTACACTCTCAATACAAATATCCCCTTTTTGTTGGTGATCTCTTATGAAATAGTGGCAGACATCAATGTGCTTTGTTCTTACATGTTGAACCGGATTGTTGGTTAAGTTGATTGCACTCTCATTGTCACATAGCAATGACACTTTCTTGAACTTAATTCTAAAGTCACTCAAAGTGGCCTTCATCCAAAGTATTTGTGCACAACAACTACCGGCGGATATGTATTCGGCTTCGGCGGTTGATAATGCAACACTATTTTGCTTCTTTGATGACCATGAAACAAGTGATCTTCCTAACAATTGACATGTGCCCGAGGTGCTCTTCCTTTCAACCTTGCATCCCGCATAATCCAAGTCGGAGTAACCAACTAGCTCAAACTTTGCTCCTTTGGGATACCACAAACCAACATTTGGTGTATGCTTCAAGTACCTCAATATCCTCTTTGTAGCCTTCAAATGACTTTCTCTTGGTGAGGCTTGAAAATCTTGCACACATGCATACACTAAACATGACATCCGGCCTTGATGCGGTCACATAGAGTAGGCTTCCAATCATAGACCGATACAACTTTTGATCCACCATATTTCCACTTGCATCACTATCCAATTTGCCATTGGTTCCCATTGGTGTGCTAATGACTTTGCTATCACACATGCCAAACTTCTTGATCATGTCCTTGATATATTTGCCTTGACTCACAAATGTACTATTCTTTAATTGCTTGATTTGAAGACCAAGGAAGTAACTCAACTCTCTGATCATGGACATTTCAAACTCATTAGCCATCATCTTTCCAAACTCATCACAAAAGTCTTGATTGGTTGATCCAAATATGATGTCATCAACATAGATTTGCAATACAAATAAGTCTTTTCTAATCTTCTTGATAAAAAGAGTGGTGTCAACCTTGCCCATTGTGAACCCTTTAGAGAGTAGGAAATCCCTCAATCTCTCATACCATGCTCTAGGTGCTTGCTTCAAGCCATACAATGCTTTCTTCAACTTGTATACATGGTTGGGTTTCTTATCATCTTCAAAATTGGGAGGTTGCTCAATATATACTTCTTCATTGATGTAGCCATTAAGAAATGCACTCTTAACATCCATTTGATAGAGCTTGATGTTGTGGGCACAAGCATAGGCTAGCAAGATTCTAATTGCTTCCAATCTAGCAACTGGGGTATATGTTTCTCCAAAGTCAAGACCTTCAACTTGTGTATAGCCTTGTGCTACCAATCTTGCTTTGTTCCTTACTACTATCCCATCTTGATCTTGCTTGTTTCTAAAGACCCATTTAGTTCCAATCATATTGTGTCCCTTTGGTCTTTCTACTAACTCACATACTTGATTTCTTGTGAAATTATTCAACTCTTCATGCATAGCATTTACCCAATCAACATCCTCCAATGCTTCATCTATCTTCTTTGGTTCAATGGATGACACAAATGAGAAGTGTTCACAAAATGATGCCAATCGTGATCTTGTTTGTACACCTCTTGAAATATCACCAATTATAGTGTCTAAAGGATGATGTCTTGCAATATTGGTTGGTTGGAGGATTGAAACTTGATTGCTTGCACTTGCTTGATCATTGGGTTGAGATGATGTACTAGCCACTTGATCTTGTTCATTGTTATGAGAGCCACTTGCACTAACTTGATTTATATCATCTAGCATATTTGAGTTAGAGAGCACTTGCACTTGATCATCTTCATCATCATTCACTTGCCTAGGCCTCAATTCACCAATATCAATGTTCTTCATGGCATTTGAAAGTTGAATGCCTCTAACATCTTCCAAGTTCTCATTCTCTACTTGTGAACCCTTGGTTTCATCAAATTCAACATCATGAACTTCCTCAAGAGTACCACTATCCAAATTCCAAACTCTATATGCTTTGCTTGTAGTGGAATAGCCAAGTAGGAATCCTTCATCACATGTCTTGTCAAACTTGCCCAATCTTGTACCTTTCTTCAAGATATAGCATTTCCAACCAAAAACCCAAAAATATGCAATGTTTGGCTTTCTACCATTCAAGAGCTCATATGGTGTCTTCTCTTTCAATCGGTGACAATAGAGGCGGTTGCTACAATAGCAAGCCGTGTTGATAGCTTCGGCCCAAAAAGATTGACTCACATTGTACTCACTAAGCATATACCTTGCCATATCAATGAGTGTTCTATTCTTTCTCTCAACAAGGCCATTCGATTGAGGTGTGTACTTTGCCGAAAATTAATGTCTAATTCCAAATTCATCACACAACTCATCAATTCTAGTGTTCTTGAACTCACTACCATTGTCACTTCTAACTCTCTTGATGGTTGTTTCAAACTCATTGTGAATGCCCTTGACAAATGATTTAAATGTTGCAAACACATCACTTTTGTTCACTAGAAAGAATACCCATGTGTATCTAGTGTAATCATCCACTATCACAAAGCCATATTTGTTACCACCGATGCTAGTGTATTGTGTTGGCCCAAATAAATCCATATGCAATAACTCAAATGATTTACTAGTGCTCATCATGCTTTTCTTAGGATGGGTGTTTCCAACTTGTTTGCCGGCTTGACAAGAGCTACAAAGCTTATCCTTTTCAAACACAACATCTTTCAAGCCTCTAACCAAGTCATGCTTAACCAATCTATTCAATTGTTTCATTCCAACATGACCAAGCCTTCTATGCCATAACCAACCCATGCTAGACATCGTGAACAAGCAGGTAGATAATCTAGCTTCACTAGCATTGAAATTAACCAAGTATAGATTCTCATATCTAAAGCCTTTGAAGATCAAGTTAGAGCCATCTACACTTATGATCTCTACATCATCTACCCTAAATATACATTTGAATCCAAGATCACACAATTGAGCCACGGATAGCAAGTTGAAATTCAAGCTCTCTACTAGCAACACATTGGATATGCTCAAGTCATTGGAAATTGCAATCTTACCAAGCCCTTTGACTTTGCCTTTGCCATTGTCACCAAATGTGATACTATCATAACCATCATTGCCATTGGTGTTGATTGAGTTGAACATTCTTGCATCACCAGTCATGTGTTGAGTGCACCCACTATCAAGAACCCAATGCCTTCCTTCGGCTTTGTAATTGACCTACAAAAGAAGGTCAATTACTTTTAGGTACCCAAACTTGCTGGGTCCTTGAAGGTTAGTCACTAAGCTCTTTGGTACCTAAATGGCTTTCTTCTTTGAGCCCATCCATGGTTTACCAATGAACTTAGCCTTCACACCATTTGTGCCCTTAGTAAGCATATAGCATGAATCAAGCTTAAGGGAGGATACATTAGCATTTTTGCTTTTGTTCTTACATTCATGCTCTTTATGACCAACTTGCTTGCAACTATTGCAAAACCGACCATTGTTCTTCACAAAACTAGTCTTGTGAGGAGGAAAGGCCGCCTTGCCTTTCTTGGGGGTATAGCCCAATCCCTCTTTGTAGAGAGAAGCTATTTGGCTACCCAAGCACATAAGCAAGCGGTCCTCACCACCATAAGCCTTAGCCAAGGTGTGAGTGAGCTTATTGACCTCCTTCTTGAGGTTCTCATTCTCAACCACTAGTGAGGCATCACAAGTGAGACCATCACTACTAGATGAGGTAGAAGTGGAAGTGCTACAAGAAGGGTTAGTAGGAGCAACAATGATAGGCATAGATAGTGATTCATCAATTATATCACAAGTTAAACCTACATTGCAAGTTTCAACATGCTTCTTTTTATTTTGTTCATCAAGCAAAGAGGAATGAGCCTTTTCAAGCTTTTTGTGAGCTTTGCCAAGCTTCTCAATGGCTTCCTCTAGTCTCTTATGAGATGCATTGAGCTCATCAAAGGCTTGCTTAAGGGCTTTTAGTTCCTTACGCAAGCTTTTGCATTCCCTTCTCTTGATGTCAAAGTGTTCTCTAGCATCCTCTAGCATGTCAAATAATTCATCTTTGGTGGGTTCATCATCATCACTATCACTATCATGGTTATTTTCATTTTCATTTTCATGTTCTTCATCGCTTTCATCATCACTATTTTGTACCTTAGTGGCCTTAGCCATGAAGCATGATGAAGATTCGAAGAGAGAAGGCTTCTCATTGATTGCAATGCTTGCAAATGCCTTCTTCTTGGTGGTCTTGTCATCATCACTTGAGGAAGCATCACTATCCCAAGTGACCACATATGAACCACCCTTCTTCTTCTTGAATGCCATCTTGTCCTTCTTCTCTTTCTTTTTCTTCTTGTCCTTCTTGTTCTTCTTGTTGTTATCATCATTGTCGCTATTGTATGGGCATTGAGCAACAAGATGATCTTTGCTTCCACACTTGAAGCACCTTCTTGACTCTTCTTTGTTCTTGGATGAAGACTTCTTTCTTCTAGCATGATAGCCCTTCTTCACCATGAACTTGCCAAATCTCTTGACAAATAGAGCCATTTTCTCATCATCATCGTCATCCCAAGATTCATCTTCTTCACTTGATGTTTCTTGCTTAGCTTTCCCTTTGGATGATGTGGCCTTGAATGCCACACTCTTCTTCTTCTCATCTTTCTTCTCATCCTTCTTCTCCTTCTTTTCTTCCTTCTCATCTTCATCTCTATATGTATCATCGGTCATGATGTCTCCCAACACTTGGTTTGGTGTCATGGTGTCCAAACCACTCCTTACTAGAATAGTGACCAATGTGCCAAATCTTGAAGGTAAGCATCTCAAAAACTTGTGGGAGAAGTCTTTGTCCTTCACCTCTTCTCCAAGTGCTTTGAGATCATTGATAAGCACTTGAAGCCTATGAAACATCTCCGGCACACTCTCATCCTCCTTCATCTTGAAGCTTGCAAACTTCTCCTTGAGAATGTAAGCCTTTGCACCTTTCACGACTTGAGTGCCCTTAAATGATTCTTCCAACTTCTTCCAAGCCTCATGAGCCATCTCAATATTCTTGATTTGCTCAAATGTTCTCTCATCAATTGCATCATGAATAGCACTTAGAGCAATATCATTATTTTGGAGAAGCACTTCTTCAGCCACGGTGGGATTCTCTGGATCACCAATCTCAATTTTGGTTTCTACCACCTTCCACACCTTTCTATTAATTGACTTGATGTGTGTGGTCATTTTTGACTTCCAATAGGGATAATTGGTGCCATCAATTTGGGGTGGCTTCTTGGTGTTGTTGATTTGAGCCATTTTTACACCGAAGGTTGTTAAGCCTCAAATCACGGTGACCTTGGCTCTGATACCACTTGAAAGGTCCTAATGGCTAGAGGGGGGGGGTGAATAGCCTATTAAAAAATTTCTACAACAACACTTAACAAAATGGTTAGACAATTATGAGGCGAAGCAAGTGTTGCACTAGCCTACTCAAAAGGCAAGCCACCTATCACAATTCTAGTTTAGATAGTGTCTATTCACACAATAGCTATGACACTACTCTATGTTAGTGTGCTCTTAAAGGCTAACTAAAGAGCCACACCAACCAAGCATGTAAGCTCTCACAACTAGCTACACTAAAGAGCTTGACAACTAGTTTGTGGTAATGTAAAGAGAGTGATCAAGAAGATTATACCGCCGCGTAGATGAAGGAACCAATCAATCACAAGGATGAATAACAATGAAGACCAATCACCTTGGAATCAATGATGAACACAATGATTTTTTACCGAGGTTCACTTGCTTGCCGACAAGCTAGTCCTCATTGTGGCGATTCACTCACTTGAAGGTTCACGCGCTAATTGGCTTCACATGCCAAACCCTCAATAGGGTGCCGCTCAACCAACACAAGATGAGGATCACACAAGCCACGAGCAATCCACTAGAGTACCTTTTGGCTCTCCTCTGGGGAAAGGTCAAGAACCCCTCACAATCACCACGATCAGAGCCGGAGACAATCACCACCCTCCGCTCAATGATCCTCGCTGCTCCAAGCCATCTAGGTGGCGGCAACCACCAAGAGTAACAAGCGAAACCCACAGCAAAACACAAACACCAAGTGCCTCTAGATGCAAACACTCAAGCAATGCACTTATTCCAACTGACCGGACACTGCTCCTCAGCATCCGGTCGCCCAATGGTGGCCACGTGTCTCCTGCATTCAATAGTGAACATTTGATCTCAACGGTCGACATGTTGACCGGATGCTCTAACAGAGCTGACCGAACGTTGGACCCTCAGCGTTCGGTCATTTACAGTAAGGGTCCAAAAAGGCAACCACCAAGAGTAACAAGCAAAACCCATAGCAAACACGAACACCAAGTGCCTCTAGATGCAAACACTCAAGCAATGCACTTAGATTCTCTCCCAATCTCACAAAGATGATGAATCAATGATGGAGATGAGTGGGAGGGCTTTGGCTAAACTCACAAGGTCGCTATGTCAATGCAAATGGCAAAGAGTGTGAGCTTGAGCCAGCCATGGGGCTTAAATAGAAGCCCCCACAAAATAGAGCCGTTGTACCCTTCACTGGGCTGAACGCGGGGTGATTGGACGCTCTGGTCCGATTGACCAGACTCAGGACCCAGCGTCCGGTTGCTCGATGTCAGCCACGTGTCACAGTGCGTTCAACAGGAGTTGTCTGATCTCAACGGTCAACAGTTGATCGGACATGTCAGTTAGAAAGTGACCAGACGCTGGACCTCAGCGTCCGGTCGTTTCCAGTAAGGTTCCAAACGCGAATTTTCATGACCGAACGTGTCCGGTCATGCCCGACCGGACTCACCCAGCATCCGGTCACTTATCATCTCCTCTATGCGCCTCACGTCAGCGTACGTGAGCACTGACCGGATGCACCCTGCCAGCGTTCGGTCGTTTGACCGACGCCAGCATCTTCACTCATACATCTGACCGGACGCACAGGTCCAACCATGGCCAGCATCTGGTCACTTCCAGTGACCTCTGTCTTTTCTGTCTAGGGCACTGGTGGCACCATCGGACTGTCCGCACTCTATGGGTGGACACTCCGCCGGTGGAGTTTCTTACCCTTGCTCCCAAACTTCACCACCCTTGATCAAATGTGCCAACCACCAAATGTATCACCTTGTACACATGTGTTAGCATATTTTCACAAACATTTTCAAGGGTGTTAGCACTCCACTAGATCCTAAATGCATATGCAATGAGTTAGAGCATCTAGTGGCACTTTGATAACCGCATTTTGATACGAGTTTCACCCCTCTTAATAGTACGGCTATCAATCCTAAATGTGATCACACTCTCTAAGTGTCTTGATCACCAAAACAAAATAGCTCCTATGGTTTATACCTTTGCCTTGAGCTTTTTGTTTTTCTCTTTCTTCTTTCCAAGACCAAGCACTTGATCATCATCATGGCATCATCATCATGTTATGATCTTCATTTGCTTCATCACTTGGAGTGTGCTACCTATCTCATGATCACTTGATAAACTAGGTTAGCACTTAGGGTTTCATCAATTCACCAAAACCAAACTAGAGCTTTTAGCTAGCTGTCCCTGACTCTAAAGCCCATTAGGTTGTATAGCTAGAGTCACTGAAGTGGTGGTAGACTGGCCGATCTAAGGTGTAGACTATGGTGGTGCAACCCCAATAACAGTGACGACATGCTGCATAAAACCAAGTAACTGCTACTGGATCAGGAACTATTGCTGCTGCATGGTCTACTACTACTGCTGTATGGCCTGTTGCTGTTTCTAGAACTCATCTTATCTAGCCTGAACCTATGCTCATGCAGCTATGGTCTCCTAGGCCTGGCGTGCCTAATCCTGCCTCATCCACTTAAGAATAGCTAGAAGAGCGAGGCATGTCTACGGTGGCTGTGGAGCTGAGCTGAAGCCACTAGCCTCTCTGTCATGTGGTCGAGGAGGCATCTGAGGAATAGCCTGATAATCATCATTAGAACTGTCACTAGGGTTGCTCTCAACCACACCCTCATGTTGAGCATCTAGCTGCTCCTCCTCTATCGCTACAATGCCCCTGATGATCTCATCCTGCTGGGCTACTGTCTCTAGCACCTCTGGGCGATGGCTAGGCTGGCTAGGTGTCCTCGCACTGCTGTGACGAAGCATCTGGGTCATGTTGTATGGAGGAAACTTAGTAGTAGAACCTATATACTCTACCATCGTCTCTAAAGACTTCACTATAACTACCTTGCGAATCAAGAATGTGATCCAGTGAGCATAAGGCAGTTGTTGGTGACCTCTGAACCCCTCTGCAAGAGTGTCCTCCATCTCTGAAAGAATGACATCCCAAATATCAAATACTATCTGCTGCACCAAAGAGTTCACCAACCATAATAGGATGCGAGTCAATCCCTCATGATAACCCATCCTCAGGAGTAGGGTCCTCCTCATGATAGCATCAAGAAGCTAAGCTATAGGAGTAAGATCCCGTGGTGTCCTGCTCGACCCCTCACCGAATGGCTCTATGAAGCATGGTCGGACCAGATCTGTAGGAGGCACAAGACCGCTATGAGGGCATCTAGGAGGCTTTGTTTTACCATAGCAAACCTCATGAAGGCGTATGGGTGACTCTAGAATCCTGAGAATCTCTCTAACCCTCGAGCTCTATAGCCTGTAGTCATGGCCTCTAAATACAAAGTGTATGAACCTGTGCCCTAGGTCAATCCAAAGTGAAGAGTAGAACTCACAGACCCATGATGGAACATATCGGCCAGTCCGTCCAAGTAGGTCTGTCAACCCTGGCAGATATGAGAGGTGTGGGCGGATCTGCTCGCCTGCTGCTGCTACAAGTGCCTCAATAGAACACACTCTTTGGGATCTAAAAGCAACTCCACTGTTCAGATAAGCATTGTAGAAGTCCTCCTGCTATGGTGTATAGAAGTGCTCAAAAGCATGCTCATCCCGCCTCGGTGGAAACCACTCCTCAAACTGCACAAAATGGAGCTACTACATATGCTTGGTTGTGGCTGCCCTCAAGTCTAGGTGAGTCACCGGAGGCGAGCCCTGTGGTCAAGGAGGCGGATGAGAACCCCTCCTCTGTGTCTTAGGCCTCGGTGTCACCTGAGCATGAGTACGACCAGAGCATCGTAGCTATGGCTGAGGTGCCTACTTTGTCTCCTCGGTCTGTTCAGCCTGCTCAGCCTGCTAAGTATCCTCTGACTGCACTGGTGGTTGTGTCTACGCTCTGGCTCCCCCTGAGTCTGACTCTCCTCTAAGGCGACATGCCATCCTCCAAGCATGATAGTCCCAGCTAGACTACCATGAAGACTCTCAACCCTCTCAACGGTGGCCCTCTGAGCTGGTGATAGCTGATCTACAATACGGACACCACTCCGAGCCCCTCCTCTCTCTGCACGCTCTATGGAGGCTACCACTGCTACTGCTCTCTCAGTATCAGCATCTGCAAACTTAAGCTTCTTTGTTGTAGTGTTCTTTGCCTTGCCTTTCACCACAGTAGACAGGTGAGGCAGAGGCCTCGGATCCTTATCACCTGGACCACCTCTTGCATTCTTGACACATGCCATTGCTGGAGTTGTAGAGAATTACTGCCACTGACAAGAACCGACTGCCAACTGACACTTTTGAGGCTTGGCCTTGATCTATACACACAGGCTTGGCCCTAAGTTCACTGATAACTGCAAAGAGAACCACAAAAGCACCGACTCGCTGCACGATAGAATAGATAGGATATATGAATAATTACAAAATACATCTAGAGATGTGAAACCCTAAGAAGCAAGCAATGGATATGAAATTAGAGGCGATGGCTTGCTACCTGATGAATTCAGATGACCCAATGATGAATCAGTAGAGGAACAGATCATGGGGCACCACCGGAATCAGCAATCAAACGTCTAGGGTTAGGGTTTGCGATGCAAAGTGGTGCTGTGGCCAAGCAATACAATGTAGCCACGGTGGATGAGTCAACTTGGCGTGGCTAGGGCACAGTGAGGCAGAGGTGCTTGCGTGGTAGCGCTAGGGCACGGGCGCGTGGCGCTGCTGTGTGGCGCGGTGGCATCGAGCAAAGCACGATGCAGGTGAGATGGCGCGGCAACTAGGGCTAGCAGCACGGGAACGGCTCGAGTAGTGCGCTGCGGCGTGGAGCAAGGTGTGGCACGGGCGTGGATGCGAGTAGGCGGCGCAGGCCGGTGTCATGGGCAGGCGGAGACACGGTGGCGGAGGCACACGCGATGGTAGAGGTTTGGCTAAGGCACGGGCGAAGATGGTATGGGTGGAACGGGTGCAAAAACTATTTATGGTGGCCCCCACGTGATGGATAAGGAAAGAAGTATTAGATCCACCCATTTTCTATTGATCGGATGTGCCGGTGGCAACGACTGGACGCTGCCACCCAAAGTTCGGTCGACTACAGAGAGGTCCAAATCCCCTCAAGTCGTGACTGGATGTGTCCAGTTACCCTTGACCGGACCCAGCCAGAGTCTGGTTGGTCCTGTGTTCATCTTCTTCGCTTGACCAGATGCAGGGACACCATCTGACCGGACATAGGGAAGATACTGTTTCAGCATCTGATCACTCCTTTGCGCTTCTATTCACCTCCCATGAACTGACCAAACGCTGGAATCCAGAGTCTGGTGCAGCATCTGGTTGCCCTTTTTCAGCAAATCTTTAATGTTCCTTCGCGCTGCCTGTTCCTAATCAAGTCCCAACTTCAATAAGACCCAAATAAACACTAATTGGGACTGATGTGAGTGACCTCTCTCAAACCCTTAAATTTTTCAATATATTTTTGTCTTAGGCTATACTTCTTTTTAAGGAAATAGTCAATAAAAGGGTAATAAAATGAAAACGACAAAACAACACACATGCATATGCAATGCAATACTTGAAAGTAATTCTAGTTGCTTGTCAAGTTTGATCCAAGGTTAAGCTTCTTCACACGCTTTTCGGTGGTTATCTTAACCATGTTAGACAAGCCCTAAATGCATTACCAAAAAATTAAACATGCTATATATTACAATGCAATGCAAGAGACAACACAATCTCATTTTCTAGTGAAGTTACTAAAATCAAGCACATTGAGCTCATTCCTCAACCGACAAAATGTAGCCTCATATGGCAGTTTAGTGAAGATATCCACCAATTGATCCTCGGTCCTTGCACCTTCTAGTGATATATCATTTTTAGCAACATGATCTCTAAGAAAGTGATGGCAGATATATATGTGCTTGGTGCGAGAGTGTTGAACCAGATTATTAGCAAGCTTTATCGCACTTTCATTGCCACACAAAAGAGGTACCTTTTCTAGAACTACACTATAGTCTAGCAAAGTTTGCTTCATATAAAGTATTTGTGCGCAACAAGCACCCGCGACAATGTATTCTGCTTCGGCGGTGGACAAAGCCACACTATTTTGCTTCTTGGAGGACCAAGACACAAGTGATCTACCAAGCAAATGACACCCTCCAGATGTGTTTTTCCTATCAATTTTGCAACCGGCATAATCCGAATCAGAATAGCCAACTAGTTGAAATCTAGCTCCTTTGGGATACCAAAGACCAATGCTTGGTGTGTGCTTCAGGTACCTAAGGATTCTTTTAACGGCAACCATGTGAGCTTCCTTAGGACTAGCTTGAAATCTAGCATACATACACACACTAAACATGATGTCAGGCCTAGATGCGGTTAAATATAACAAGCTATCAATCATTGAGCGATAGAGAGTTTGATCAACTATTTTACCTCCCTCATCTAGGTCGAGATGTCCATTAGATGGCATTGGTGTCTTGATTAGCTTACATTCATCCATATTGAACCTCTTGAGAAGATTCTTGGTATACTTTTCTTGAGAGATGAAAATCCCATCTCTCATTTGCTTGACTTGAAAACCAAGAAAGAATGTAAGCTCTCCAATCATAGGCATCTCGAACTTCTTCGACATCAATTCACCAAACTCTTTGCAATAATCTTCATTTGTTGACCCAAAGATGATATCATCAATATATACTTGACAAATGAAGATTTCTCCATCAAGCTTCTTGGTGAATAGTGTGGTGTTGACCTTCCCAATGGTGAAGCCCTTCTCAATAAGGAGATCCCAAAGGCATTCATACCAAACTCTTGGGGCTTTCTTAAGACCATATAGCGCCTTGGATAACCTATAAACATGATTAGGATATCTAAGGTCTTCAAACCCGGGAGGTTGATCAACATAGACTAGTTCATTTATAAAGCCATTTAAAAATGCACTTTTAACATCCATTTGATATAATCTCATTTCATGATGTGATGCATATGCATGGAGGATACGAATGGCTTCAAGTCTTGCAACCGGTGCAAAGGTCTCTCCAAAATCCAACCCTTCAACTTGAGAGAACCCCTTTGCAACTAGTCTTGCCTTGTTCCTCACTACAACTCCTTGATCATCTTGCTTGTTGTGGAACACCCACTTTATTCCAATGACTCTTGCACCTTGTGGTCGCTCTTCAAGAGTCCAAACTTCATTGTGAGTGAAGTTGTTCAACTCTTCATGCATGGCATTCATCCAATCCAAATCTTGAAGAGCTTCTTCTACATTCTTAGGTTCAACATAAGAGACAAAAGAGTAATGTTTAATAAATGAAGCTAGTTTTTGAGAGTTAGTCATTACACCCTTTGAAGGACTCCCTATGATGAGATCTTGTTGATGAGCTTGTAGTAGAGGTGAGTTTCTTCTATCAACCACTTGAGGAGGAGGTTGTGGAGCATCAATATCTTGAGCTTGTGCCACCATTTGATCATGGGAGACATGAGTATCTTCATTTTCTACTCTCCTATCTTTATCACCATCTTGTGGCACATTTGATGTAGAAGGTGGATCAATCACTTGTACATCATCTTCATCATCTTTAGGCTTGATGTCTCCAACTAGAATGTTCTTCATGGCCTCCCTCAATGGTTCATCACCTATATCATCAAGATTCCCATGTGCTCCTTGGGAGACATTAGATTCATCAAATTCCACATCATATGTTTCTTCAACCAAGCCGGTGGTATGATTAAATACTCGATATGCTTTGGAATTTGATGAGTAACCAACAAGAAAGCCAATATCACAACGTCTTTGAAACTTCCCTAGGTGTTGCCGCTTCTTGTAGATGTGGCATTTGCAACGAAACACCCGGAAGAATGAGACGTCCAGCTTCTTCCCATTAAGCTACTCATAAGGTGTCTTGCCAAGAAACTTTTGAAGGAATAGATGGTTGGATGCATAACATGCGGTGTTGATAGCTTCCATCCATAGAGCTTCGGGTGTATTGTACTCATCAAGCATTGTTCTTGCAAGTATAATAAGTGTCCAGTTCTTTCTCTCTACTACACCATTTTGTTGAGGAGTGTATGTTGCGGAGACCTCATTGAAAGCTCTAGTTTGGTTTTGGTGAATTGATGAAACCCTAAGTGCTAACCTAGTTTATCAAGTGATCATGAGATAGGTAGAACATTCCAAGTGGTGAAGCAAATGAAGATCATAACATGATGATGATGCCATGATGATGATCAAGTGCTTGGACTTGGAAAGAAGAAAGAGAAAAACAAAAAGCTCAAGGCAAAGGTATAAACCATAGGAGCTATTTTGTTTTGGTGATCAAGACACTTAAAGAGTGTGATCACATTTAGGTTTGACAGCCGTACTATTAAGAGGGGTGAAACTCGTATCGGAATACGGTTATCAAAGTGCCACTAGATGCTCTAACTCATTGCATATGCATTTAGGATCTAGTGGAGTGCTAACACCCTTGAAAATGTTTGTGAAAATATGCTAACACATGTGCACAAGGTGATACACTTGGTGATTGGCACACTTGA
Organism: Miscanthus floridulus; assembly: GCF_019320115.1. NCBI lineage: Eukaryota > Viridiplantae > Streptophyta > Magnoliopsida > Poales > Poaceae > Miscanthus > Miscanthus floridulus. The sequence goes on from NC_089581.1 coordinate 101,805,250, forward strand.
TCAAGGGTGGTGAAGTTTAGGTGCAAGGGTAAGTAACTCCACCGGCACCCTAGACAGAAAAGACGGAGGTCACTGGAAGTGACCGAACGTTGGCCTTGGTTGGACCGGCGCGTCCGGTCAGGTGTAGCAGCGAAGACGCTGGCATCGGTCAAACGACTGGACACTAGGTCGCTCTGCGACCGGACGCTGAAGGGCTGCGTCCGGTCGTGTTGTCGGTCAGCATAGTAAGAAGTCACAATGTGACCGGACGCTGGCAAGGTCCGGTCGGCAAAAACACGCTTTGGACCCTTACTGTAAACGACCGGACGCTGAGGGTCCAACGTTCGGTCAGCTCTGTCAGAGCGTCCGGTCAACATGTCGACCGTTGAGATCAAACATTCACTATTGAATGCAGGAGACACGTGGCCGCCATCGGGTGACCGGACGCTGAGGAGCAGTGTCCGGTCAGTTGGACTGGAGCGTCCGGTCAACCTGTGTTATGCCCAGTGAAGGGGTATAACGACTCTATTTCGTGGGGGCTTCTATTTAAGCCCCATGGCCGACTGTAGCTCAGAACCTTTGGCCATTTTCATTGACATAGCAACCTTGTGAGCTTAGCCAAAGCCCTCCCACTCATCTCCATCATTGATTCATCATCATAGTGAGATTGGGAGTAAATCCAAGTGCATTGCTTGAGTGTTTGCATCTAGAGGCACTTGGTGTTCATGTTTCACTATGGATTTCGCTTGTTACTCTTGGTGGTTGCCGCCACCTAGATGGCTTGGAGCAGCGAGGATCGTTGAGCGGAGGTTGGTGATTGTCTCCCGCTCCGATTGTGGTGATTGTGAGGGGTTCTTGACCTTTCCCCAGTGGAGCGCCAAAAGGTACTCTAGTGGATTGCTCATGGCTTGTGTGATCATCATCTTGTGTTGGTTGTGCGGCACCCTATTGAGGGTTTGGCGTGTGAAGCCAATTAGCGCGTGAACCTCCAAGTGAGTGAATCGCCACAACGAGGAGTAGCTTGCCGGCAAGCAAGTGAACCTTGGTAAAAAATCATTGTGTTCATCCTTTGATTTCGAGGTGATTGGTCTTCATTGATATTGATTCTTGTGATTGATTAGTTCACTCCTCGACACGGCGGCATAACCTTCTTGATCACTATCTTTACTTTACCACAAACTAGTTGTCAAGCTCTTTAGTGTAGCTAGTTGTGAGAGCTTGCTTGCTTGGTTAGTGTGGCTCTTTAGTTAGCCTTTGAGAGCACACTAACATAGGGTAGTGTCATAGCTATTGAGTGAATAGATACTATCTAAACTAGAATTGTGGTAGGTGGCTTGCATTTTGAGTAGGCTAGCGCAACACTTGCTTCGCCTCATAATTGTCTAACTATTTTGGTAAGTGTTGTTGTTGAAATTTTTATTAGGCTATTCACCCCCCTCTAGCCATTAGGACCTTTCAAGTGGTATCAGAGCCGAGGTCACCGTTATTTGAGGCTTAACAACCTTCGGTGTTAAAATGGCTCAAATCAACAACACCAAGGAGCGACCCCAATTTGATGGCTCCAACTATCCCTATTGGAAGGCCAAGATGACAACTTATATCAAGTCAATCAATAGGAAGGTTTGGAAGGTGGTAGAAACAAAAATTGAGATTGAAGATCTAGAGAATCCCACCACGGCCGAAGAAGTACTTCTCCAAAATAATGACATTGCTCTAAGTGCTATTCATGATGCAATTGATGAAAGAACATTTGAGCAAGTCAAAAATATTGAGATGGCTAATGAGGCATGGAAGAAATTGGAAGAGTCATTTGAGGGCACTCAAGCCGTGAAGGGTGCAAAGGCTTACATTCTCAAAGAAAAGTTTGCAAGCTTCAAGATGAAGGATGATGAGAGTGTGCCAGAGATGTTTCATAGGCTTCAAGTGCTTATCAATGATCTCAAAGCACTTGGAGAAGAGGTGAAGGACAAGGACTTCTCCCACAAGTTCTTGAGATGCTTGCCTTCAAGATTTGGTACATTGGTCACCATTCTAGTGAGAAGCGGTTTGGACACCATGACACCAAACCAAGTATTGGGAGATATAATGACCGATGATACCTATAGAGATGATGATGAGAAGGAAGAAAAGAAGGAGAAGAAAGATGAGAAGAAGGATGAGAAGAAGAAGAGCATGGCATTCAAAGCCACATCATCAAAGGGCAAAGCTAAGCAAGAGACATCAAGTGAAGAAGATGAATCTTGGGATGATGCTGATGATGAGAAGTTGTCTCTCTTTGTCAAAAGATTTGGCAAGTTCATGGTGAAGAAGGGCTACCGTGCAAGAAGAAAGAAATCTTCATTCAAGAACAAAGAAGAGTCAAGAAGGTGCTTCAAGTGTGGAAGCAAAGATCATCTTGTTGCTCAATGTCCATACAATAGCGACAATGATGATGACAACAAGAAGAACAAGAAAGAGACAAGATGGCCTTCAAGAAGAAGAAGGGTGGTTCATATGTAGTCACTTGGGATAGTGATGCTTCCTCAAGTGATGATGATGATGATAGTGATGATCACAAGATCACCAAGAAGAAGGTTCTTGCAAGCATTGCTATCAATGAGAAGCCTTCTCTCTTCGAATCTTATCATGCTTCATGGCTAAGGCCACTAAGGTACAATCTTGTGATGATGAAAGTGATGAAGAACATGTTGATGATAATGAACATGAAAATGAAAATGATAGTGATAGTGATGATGATGAACCTACTAAGGATGAATTAATTGACATGCTAGAAGATGCTAGAGAACACTTTGATATCAAGAGAAGGGAATGCAAAAGCTTGCGTAAGGAACTAAAAGCCCTTAAGCAAGCCTTGGATGAGCTTAATGCATCTCATGAGAGGCTAGAGGAAGTCAATGAGAAGCTTGGCAAAGCTCACAAAAAGCTTGAAAAGGCTCATTCCTCTTTGCTTGATGAGCAAAATAAAAAAAGCATGTTGAAACTTGCAATGTAGGTTTAACTTGTGATATAAATGATAAATCACTATCTATGCCTATCATTGTTGCTACCACTAACCCTTCTTGTAGCACTTCCACTTCTACCTCATCTAGTAGTGATGGTCTCACTTATGATGCCTCACTAGTGGTTGAGAATGAGAACCTCAAGAAGGAGGTCACTAAGCTCACTCACACCTTAGCTAAGGCTTATGGTGGTGAGGACCGCTTACTTATGTGCTTGGGTAGCCAAAGAGCTTCTCTCAACAAAGAGGGATTGGGCTATACCCCCAAGAAAGGCAAGGCGGCCTTTGCTCCTCACAAGACTAGTTTTGTGAAGAACAATGGTCGGTTTTGCACTAGTTGCAAGCAAGTTGGTCACAAAGAGCAAGAATGAAAAAACAAGAGCAAAAATGCTAATGTATCCTCCATTAAGCTTGATTCATGCTATATGCTTACTAGGGGTACAAATGGTGTGAAGGCTAAGTTCATTGGTAAACCATGGATGGGCTCAAAGAAGAAAGCCATTTGGGTACCAAAGAGCCTAGTGACTAACCTTCAAGGACCCAAGCAAGTTTGGGTACCTAAAAAGAATTGATCTTCTTTTGTAGGTCAATTACAAAGCCGGAGGAAGGCATTGGGTTCTTGATAGTGGGTGCACTCAACACATGACCGGTGATACAAGAATGTTCAACTCAATCAACACCAGTGGCAATGATGGTTATGATAGTATCACATTTGGTGACAATGACAAAGGCAAGGTCAAAGGGCTTGGTAAGATTGCAATATCCAATGATATGAGCATATCCAATGTGTTGCTAGTAGAGAGCTTGAACTTCAATTTGCTATCCATGGCACAATTGTGTGATCTTGGATTCAAATGCATATTTGGGGTAGATGATGTAGAGATCATAAGTGTAGACGACTCTAATTTGATCTTCAAAGGTTTTAGATATGAGAATCTATACTTGGTTGATTTCAATGCTAGTGAAGCTAGATTGTCTACATGCTTGTTCACTAAGTCTAGCATGGGTCGGTTATGGCATAGAAGGCTTGGTCATGTTGGAATGAAACAATTGAATAGATTGATTAAGCATGACTTAGTTAAAGGCTTGAAAGATGTTGTGTTTGAAAAGGATAAGCTTTCTAGCTCTTGTCAAGCCGGCAAACAAGTTGGAAACACCCATCCTAAGAAAAGCATGATGAGCACTAGTAAAGCATTTGAGTTATTGCACATGGATTTGTTTGGGCCAACACAATACACTAGTATCGGTGGAAATAAATATGGGTTTGTGATAGTGGATGACTACACTAGATACACATGGGTATTCTTTCTAGTGGACAAAAGTGATGTGTTTGCAACATTCAAATCATTTGTCAAAGGCATTCACAATGAATTTGAAACAACCATCAAGAGAGTTAGAAGTGACAATGGTAGTGAGTTCAAGAATACTAGAATTGATGAGTTGTGTGATGAATTTGGAATTAGACATCAATTCTCGGCCAAGTACACACCTCAATCAAATGGCCTTGTTGAGAGAAAGAATAGAACACTCATTGATATGGCAAGGTCTATGCTTAGTGAGTACAATATGAGTCAATCTTTTTGGGCTGAAGCTATCAACACAGCTTGCTATTGTAGCAACCACCTCTATTGTCACTGATTGAAAGAAAAGACACCATATGAGCTCTTGAATGGTAGAAAGCCCAACATTGCATATTTTGAGGTCTTTGGTTGCAAATGTTATATCTTGAAGAAAGGCATAAGATTGGGCAAGTTTGACAAGAAATGTGATGAAGGATTCCTACTTGGTTATTCCACTACAAGCAAAGCATATAGAGTTTGGAATTTGGATAGTGGTACTCTTGAGGAAGTTCATGATGTTGAATTTGATGAAACCAAGGGTTCACAAGTAGAAGATGAGAACTTGGAAGATGTTAGAGGCATTCAACTTTCAAATGCCATGAAGAACATGGATATTGGTGAATTAAGGCCTAGGCAAGTGAATGATGATAAAGATGATCAAGTGCAAGTGCTCTCCAACTCAAATGTGCAAGATGATACAAATCAAGTTAGCACAAGTGGATCTCATGATAATGAACAAGATCAAGTGGCTAGTTTATCATCTCAACCCAATGATCAAGCAAGTGCAAGCAATCAAGTTCCAATCCTTCAACCAACCAATGTTGCAAGAGATCATCCATTGGACACTATAATTAGAGATATTTCAAGAGGTGCACAAACAAGATCAAGATTGGCATCATTTTGTAAACACTTCTCATTTGTGTCAATGCTATGCATTGTAAACCGAAGAAGATAGATGAAGCATTGAAGGATGTTGATTGGGTCAATGCTATACATGAAGAATTGAATAACTTCACAAGAAATCAAGTATGGGAGTTAGTAGAAAGACCAAAGGGACACAATGTGATTGGAACCAAATGGGTCTTTAGAAACAAGCAAGATCAAGATGGGATAGTAGTAAGGAACAAAGCAAGATTAGTAGCACAAGGCTATACACAAGTAGAAGGTCTTGACTTTGGAGAAACATATGCCCCGGTTGCTAGATTGGAAGCAATTAGAATCTTGCTAGCCTATGCTTGCGCCCACAACATCAAGCTCTATCAAATGGATGTTAAGAGTGCATTTCTCAATGGTTATATCAATGAAGAAGTATATGTTGAGCAACCTCCCGGTTTTGAAGATGACAAGAAGCCCAACCATGTGTACAAGTTGAAGAAGGTATTGTATGGCTTGAAGCAAGCACCTAGAGCATGGTATGAGAGATTGAGGGATTTCCTACTCTCTAAAGGGTTCATAATGGGCAAGGTTGACACCACTCTTTTTATCAGGAAGATTGGAAAATATCTATTTGTATTGCAAATCTATGTTGATGACATCATATTTGGATCAACCAATCAAGAATTTTGTGATGAGTTTGGAAAGATGATGGCTAATGAGTTTGAAATGTCCATGATCGGAGAGTTGAGTTACTTCCTTGGTCTTCAAATCAAGCAATTAAAGAATAGTATATTTGTGAGTCAAAGCAAATATATCAAGGACATGATCAAGAAGTTTGGCATGTGTGATAGCAAAGTCATTAGCACACCAATGGGAACCAATGGCAACTTGGATAGTGATGCAAGTGGAAATATGGTGGATCAAAAGTTGTATCGGTCTATGATTGGAAGCCTACTCTATGTGACCGCATCAAGGCCGGATGTCATGTTTAGTGTATGCATGTGTGCAATATTTTAAGCCTCACCAAGAGAAAGCCATTTGAAGGCTACAAAGAGAATATTGAGGTACTTGAAGCATACGCCAAATGTTGGTTTGTGGTATCCCAAAGGAGCAAAGTTTGAGCTAGTTGGTTACTCCGACTCGGATTATGCGGGATGCAAGGTTAAAAGGAAGAGCACCTCGGGCACATGTCAATTATTGGGAAGATCACTTGTTTCATGGTCATGAAAGAAGCAAAATAGTGTTGCATTATCAACCGCCGAAGCCGAATACATATCCGCCGGTAGTTGTTGTGCACAAGTACTTTGGATGAAGGCCACTTTGAGTGACTTTGGAATCAAGTTCAAGAAAGTTCCATTGCTATGCGACAATGAGAGTGCAATCAAGTTAATCAATAATCCGGTTCAACATGCAAGAACAAAGCACATTGATGTCCGCCACCATTTCATAAGAGATTACCAACAAAAAGGGGACATTTGCATTGAGAGTGTAGGCACCGAAGATCAACTTGCCGACATATTCACCAAGCCATTGGATGAGAAAAGGTTTTGCAAGCTAAGGAATGAGTTGAACATATTGGATTTCTCAAATATGTGTTGATGCACCCCCACTCATATGACACGCCTCTCCTTCGAGCAATCCAAGGTAAAAATTGATTGGCATGACATACATCTTTGCTAAGGACATGATTAGTGCATCTAGTCACATTTTCAATTTTATTAGGACCTTTCAAGTGGTTCTATTTTATTAGGCTCATTCATGAAAATCAAATGATTTTGATGTTTATATGATATCACTATTGCTTCTATGCTTGATTTGATCTAGTGATAGCATATGACATGTTTATGGGCTTGTAAACCTAGTGTTTGATCTAGAAAATGAGCTTTAAGTATTTAACTCAACATGGTATAAGATAACCCTTATTTGGAGGCGTGAAGAAGCTTGTCCTTGGATCAAACCGAGTTAAATATCTTTGGCAAATAATCTAGATTGGACCAAATTTGGGAAAATGATCCTCACCCCATTGATTGACATTGATAATCTCGACCCTACAAGTAATACTATCTATATTTAGAACCTTTGTGGTCATTGATGACAAAGGGGGAGAGAAACAAAGATAGTAGTAAAAATAGTGAAAAAGGGGAAGAAATATCATAAAGGAAGAGAAACATAAAGATATCTTGATATATGACATAGGGGGAGAGTATGACAAAGGAAAGGGATCAACTAAAATTTTGAGCACACAAGTAGGGGGAGCAAGCTCATGAACTTGTATGGTGCATTTGAATGTGCATTTCATATGTTTGCTTGCATGGCATAAGTTCTAAATTTAAAATATCCATGCTTGTGTGATGTATGCTAGTTGTAGGTTTGAATGATGAAATAAAAACTAGCATGTATAGGATATCTAGTAATTTCACTTCCAAATATTTCTAAGTGGTATTGAGCTAACCATGGTGCTAAGGATGGTATATTGGTGCACTCCGATTGGTATCACGCTTCAAAGGTCCATCTTCTATACCTTAGCATCATTTGGTAGACATTGACTCCTATATTTCCTATCTAAGCATATGTGCAAGCTACAATCCAAACTCTTAGCACATATGTAGGGGGAGCAATTGCTACCATTTGGAGTTCATGAAACTTGTCCATATCCTTTTACACATGGTAAATATGCTTGGGCAAGCAACATGGATTCAATTGAATTTCAATTCATATCTTTGTATAAGGGTTGTCATCAATTACCAAAAAGGATGAGATTGAAAGCTCTAGTTTGGTTTTGGTGAATTGATAAAACCCTAAGTGCTAACCTAGTTTATCAAGTGATCATGAGATAGGTAGCACATTCCAAGTGGTGAAGCAAATGAAGATCATAACATGATGATGATGCCATGATGATGATCAAGTGCTTGGACTTGGAAAGAAGAAAGAGAAAAACAAAAAGCTCAAGGCAAAGGTATAAACCATAGGAGCTATTTTGTTTTGGTGATCAAGACACTTAAAGAGTGTGATCACATTTAGGTTTGATAGCCGTACTATTAAGAGGGGTGAAACTCATATCGAAATGCGGTTATCAAAGTGCCACTAGATGCTCTAACTCATTGCGTATGCATTTAGGATCTAGTGGAGTGCTAACACCCTTGAAAATGTTTGTGAAAATATGCTAACACATGTGCACAAGGTGATACACTTGGTGATTGGCACATTTGATCAAGGGTGGTGAAGTTTAGGTGCAAGGGTAAGTAACTCCACTGGCGGAGTGTCCGCCCGTAGAGTGTGGATAGTCCAACGTGCCACCGACGCCCTAGACAGAAAAGACGGAGGTCACTGGAAGTGACCAGATGCTGGCCTCGGTTGGACCGGCGCGTCCGGTCAGGTGTAGCAGCGAAGACGCTGGCATCAGTCAAACGACCAGACGCTGGGTCGCTCTACGACCGGACGCTGAAGGGCTGCGTCCGGTCGTGTTGTCGGTCAGCATAGTAAGAAGTCACAATGTGACTAGACGCTGGCAGGGTCCGGTCAAGCCTGACCGGATGCGTCCGGTCGGCAAAAACACGCTTTGGACGTGTCCGGATAGCAAGTTGAAACTCAAAGAAGCAACATATAGCACATTTGAGATTAAATGATCATTTGATATTGCCACTTTGCCCATTCCTTTAGTTTTGCCCTTTGAGTTATCACCAAATGTAATTCTTTCTTGGCCATCTACTTCTTCATCTAGTGAGGTGAACATACGAGGATGACCGGTCATATGTTGAGTGCAACCACTATCAATTACCCAAACTTGTTGAGGACCCTTGACTTTCTCAACAAGTGACTTTGCAACCCAAATTTTCTTAGGCCTATTCTTGTTGGGAGGTCCTAAGAACATAAATTCATTTTCCACTATAATCCTTTCTAAACATGTAATGAGCATTGAAAGCAAAGGGTCTAGCATGCCTGGGCAAGGGTTGTGGTGGTGGAGTTTGACACTCATGAGCAAATTGACATTCTTGTCCACACTCAAAACACCTCTTTGGCTTTGGCTTTGACTTGTGTTGTTGTTGGTGTTGAGCTTGAGTCTTCTTCTCTTGATGTGCCAAGTACCCAATGCCGCTTCTATCCATCTTCATTACAGTATTCATGAGTAGCTCACTTTGAAGATGTTGACCTCTTATAAACTTGCTCAAGCCGGTCTTGAGATGTTCTTTTTCCAACTTGAGCTTTTTGTTCTCTTCTTTGAGTTCATCATGATTTTTTTTCATCTTGAGTTTCTTGTTCTCTTCTTTAAGCTTCTCATTCTCAAGAGCTAGATCACTATCATGGTCAAGGTTCTCTATCACGATGGTGTGTGTGGTTGATAGCTTTTCAAGATCGTTCTTTAGCTTCTCATTCTCATTCTTGATCTTGACATACTCATCATAGTTGTTGGACTCAACCACTTACTTGCCTTTGCTACTAGAACCTTGCTCAATGCTCTCAATGATCAAATCATCACATGATGTAGCTATATCAATCTTCACAACATGGTTAGTAGCATCATGTGGCTCATTGGATAATAGCTCGTGAGAAACAACAAGATTATCATGATTGATCTTGAGATTTGTATATTCTTCTTTTAGCATATTGTAGCTAGTGATGAGCTCATTATATATCCCCTCAAGTTTATCATGTTTTTCTTTAAGCTTCTTCTTAGAAGATTTGAGCTCCTTGAGTTTGGATGACATAGCATCATTTGCTTCTCTAAGCTCAACACTAGTTTTTTTCAGCTATGTCATATTTAGCTAAAAGTGAGTCATTCTTAAGTTCTAGCTTTTCATTTTTAGCTCTTGTCTTTCTAATAATTTTAGTATATTGGTTAAGCAACTTGACAAGATCATCATAGGAAGGTGATTCAAATTCATCATCAGTATCACTATCATAATTGCTAGCATGTTCATCACCACTACTCTCATCAACTCTTTGTACCTTTCGTTCACCCTTGGCCATAAGGCATAGGTGTGTAGAGGATGATGACGGTGGTGTCGGTGATGATAGTGAAGAGTCAATCACAATAGCGACCACCTTCTTGTTCTCACTATCATCATCGGATGAGCAACTTGATGAATCAATGTCCGTGAGCCAATCACCGATGATATATGCCTTGCCATTTTTCTTCTTCTTGTGGAAATCCTTCTTCTTGTCATCCTTCTTCTTGTATGGCTTGTTTTTCTTCTTCTCATCATCATCTTCATTACTTGAGTAATCTTTATTGCCCTTGTACTTCTTCTTGTAATTGTCTTTCTTTGGCTTAGGGCATTGATGTGCTAGATGACCAAGTTCTCCATAGTTATAGCAATCCATCTCTAAGATGGGCTTCCTTCTATTGCTAGTGAAGAATTTCTTCTTCTTGCCATCAAACTTGACACCGTTCTTGTTGAGCTTCTTAAGCATCTTGGTGGTTCTTCTTACCATGAGAGCAAGACTTGCATCATCAATTTCATCATCACTTGAGCTCTCATATTCAACTCTCGCTTTGCCCTTCTCTTGACTAGCCTTGAATGCCAAGTCTTTCTTTTTGGTGGAGGAAGAACCATCTTTGTGGTGTGATGTGCATATACATTTCATGTGCATTGACCTTTCCCAATATTTGTATTGGTGTAGCGGTGGAAAGATCACCTTGATGGAGCACGGTCACAATATGCCTATATTTGTCAATGGGGAGGACACTCAAGATCTTTCTTACAACATTGGATGGTTAAATTTGTGTGAGTCCAAGCCCATTGACTTTCGCTACAAGAACATTCAAGCGTGAGTACATTTCATTAGCACTTTCTTTCAGAAGCATTTCAAATGAATTAAGCTTTTTCATAACAAGGTGATAGCGTTCCTCATGCTCACTCTTTGTTCCCTCATGGAGTGCACAAATGTCCGACCATAGTGCATGGGCGTCGTTGTGGTTCTGCACACGGTTAAACACATCTTTGCAAAGGCCTCTAAAGATGGTGTTTCTAGCCTTTGCATTTCATTTTTCGTAATTTACTTCATCATCTTGAAGGTTGGTGGGATCCTTAGGTTTTGGAAAAACTTGGGAGGCGGCTCTAAGAATTCCAACATCTAGAGCTTCTAAATAAGCCTCCATGCAGAATTTCCAATAAGTAAAATCATCTTCCTCAAAGATAGGAGGAGGTCCATCCATGTGGGACATCTTTCTCTAGGCGGTTAAGCCTAATTTCGTGAGCACGAGGCTCTAATACCAATTGAAAGGATCAAGATGCCCAAGAGAAGGGTGAATTGGGCTAATTCTAAAATTCTTTGCAATAATTAAACCCTACGCTTAGCCCACTTCAACCCTTGTGCCTAGAATGTGTTCCTATTGTTCTACCGCACAAAAGTTTTACATCCTATGTTCCAATCCTACTCTAGCATGGCAATTCTAAGAATGTAAAGACATGAAATGAATTGCTCAAATGTAAATGCTTAAAGTAAAGAGAGGAGAAGAAACGCGGTGATGTTTTACCGAGGTATTGGAGAGTCGCCACTCCCCACTAGTCCTCGTTGGAGCACCCACGCAAGGGTGTAGCTCCCCCTTGATCCACGCAAGGATCAAGTGCTCTCTACGGGCTAATTCTTCGACACTCCGTCGTGGTGAATCACCCACAACCACTCATAACTTGAGTTGGGTCATCCACAAGCTCTGCCAAATGATCACCAAACTCCCGATCACCACCAAGCCATCTAGGTGATGGCTATCACCAAGAGTAACAAGCACGAACTCTCACTTGACCACAACAAGCCTACTGAGAAGGGTAGATGCACACTTGCTACTCTCCTTGCACTAATGAGGCCTTAATCTTGGATTCTCAAATCTCAATCTCCTCACTAGGCTCTTGCTCTCCTTAGCACTCTCAAGGGTGTTTCTCAGTGAACAAATGGGCCAGAGACCTCCTTTAGATGAATAGAGAAAGTATTTATACCCCTCATTGAAAACGAACCGTTAGGAGGTTGAGTCAGCACTCTACGGGGTGACCGGACGCTTCAGTCATGGTGATCAGACGCTTTGGTCAGTTATCCCCACCGCAGAGCCGTTAAGTTATGACCAGACTCTGACCAGCGTCCGGTAAGCGCTGACCAGATGCGTCTGGTCATGAAAACTGCTCTCTGGAACCTTACTGATGTTGACAGGACGCTGGCACCTAGAGTCCGGTCACTTCGCTATTCAATGTCCAGTCAGTTAGTGGATCCTGATCAGCATCCGGTCATCACTGACCGGACACATACGATTAGGAATTTCCCTCTCTGGAACCTCTCTGGAGTTGATCGGACTCTGGCACCTAGTGTCCGGTCACTTTTCACTCAGCGTCCGGTCATAACCAGATGGCTCTAGTCGATCAATTAACTGACCGAACTCACCCTTCAACGTTCGGTCACAACCAGACCAGCATCGGTCAGTCATTTGACCCTCCATTCACTTCCAACTCAAAATCATATGTGAATAAAGTTTGCTCCAATTGATCTTAGGGCTACTCCGGAGCTACCTAGTGCTAGATTTGACAAGTGTGCACCACACCTAACTCACTAGACTCACCTAGGTTAAGCTACTAGTCCATACCCTCCTTAATAGTATGACCAAAGGAAAAATAAAGTCCAAAACTACTCTAAGTGCCTCTTCAACACCAAACGACACTTAGAACTTGTCCATCCTTAACCTTGTCGTCCATCCTTTAAAAACCAAAATGATTTCCATCGTAGGGGCATGACAACCATGATTGCCCAATCAATTGCCATTACCATGACCTAACTTAATTGCCTCTACAAAAGCACACGCTAGTCATAGTAATTTTGTATTGTCATTAATCACTGAAACCCAACTAGGGGCCTAGATGCTTTCAACCCCCATTTGTCAAGCCTAACACCAATCGGGTTACGAATACCGCGCTGTCTAGCAAACTCACGCATGTCCTTCTTCCTATTGTTTAACGAAGAGGTCGACGCACTGAGTTTCATATCCCCTCTTCCGTGCAATTACTAGCCTCCCCTTCAAGTCATCCAAGAACTCAGCTTGACCATCATAAGTTTCCCACTTGCATTTTCTAGTGCTCTGTTCAAACAAAAAATTTGATCATAACTCTTTGCAAAAGAAAAAAATACGATTTCATGTTTTCCACAACAATAACCAACCTCATCATAGTCAACCATATGGCCACAATAATGGCCTACTCTAAGCTCCGAAAGGGACTAGGCCATAGTTGGCTTTAACACCACATTCGTACATGACAGGAGGTGCTTTGAAAATTACCCTTTCTTTCTTCTTTTTCTTTGCATTTGGCGGCTCCGACCATTGATTCTTAGGACCATAGAGCCACTCCTTGAAACGACACTTCACTATTGAAAATACCTAAAAAAGGTGATATTAGTACATGAACATATATAGCTCAACATTTTAACAGATACACTTTCCACTTACTTCGTGTTTGTTTGGACACACAAACTCTAACTGTATTCTCAGGGTTTATCATAGCTCGATCTCCATATTCGCACAGAGGAGAATCCTTGAGTCGTCTAACTGTGGCTAGGTACTTCTCCTTAGCCGTCATTGGCGGGGGGTTAGGGGGAGGTGGAACCCACCGCTTGAAGTGCTCACGTGGATGTCTCCCTCTCCACCAATCGTCGAAAAGGAGGTATCTTGGATCAAACTTGTCTGAACCGTCGATCCACTAAAAGAAAAAGCACCTCTCATGGGCCTACACAACAATATTTCAACAAAATATTAGTAACGTACTAACACAAATGAAGAAAAAAGATATAAGGAACAAATTGCTTACATTTAAATGTCTTCATGTGTAGAAGCAACGCGCAACTGTGTCTGCATGTCTTGATTGAAACACGTCGGCCGGACGACCACAGTCACAGTTAGGGATAGAGAGATCAGGAGGGACGGGGCATCTTTGCTAGACACATCGGGGTATAATTCTCTAGGACGACCCCGTTTTCGCCACAACTGCTCACGAAATATGTCTTCCATATATAAAACGGTTGTAATTTAACATCAATCAAAACATCACAAATTAATATAACCAACACTTATAAGAACAAAAATAAACCTTACACTAAACATAGTAAACATACTTCTAACTAACTAATTAACCTTAACATTGCCAAAAACGAACTAATATCTTCCTCCTAACCCTAGCCCATAGTTCTCAAATATAATTTTTCTTCAAACCCTAACTACCATTCATAATCTATGAATCCACCATTTAAACGAATAAATAAGAACATCATTACCGTGACCGAGGCCGAGGAGAAGCTTAAGAGAAGGGAGGGAGGGAGGCGGACAGGGGGCGGCGCGGTCGCCCTCCACCTCTGTTCGTAGTAAGGCAGAGAGGCTCGCGGCGCTGCCGCGCCGTGTGCGATGGTGCGGCGCTGCCGCACCAAGATCTGCGGTGCGGCAGCGTCCGTCATGTCACCAGTCAACGGCTCGGTCGTTGCCATGTCAGCAGACTTGCCGCGTCAGCGTTGTTTAGCCATGCCATGGACAATAGGCTCGGCCAAAAGGGTTAGATTTGAAGATAAAAAAAACCAGTGTCGGATTTCAAAATAGTTTAAAAAAAGTGTTAAAAAAAATCGGAGAGGGAGCAGTAGCAGTAGCAGTAGTAGATGGGACTGATGCTCTGATGGATCCGTCATGGCTGTCTGCTCTGCCTCTGCTCTTGGATAGGATGATAGGATACGTAGTCTGGATAAGATGATAGGAGACGTAGACGAAGACGTTTGTAGTAGGGACTACTCCGTAGCTAGGGAGCAAGATCCATCGTGGGTGTGTCCGCCATGCCGCGCGCGGTGAGACACAAATTACGATCCACCGGAAAAGCTGGCTGAGAGCAGCACCACTGCACCAGCAGGCAGAAGCACGCCAGTCCAGTCACCGTCAGAGCTCAGATCACAGAGGGCGAGGGATACAATTTCTTTTCTACCGTGCGTGGTGCTAATCACGCTCCTGATGATGAAGAAAACATCCATCCAATTGGGGTGCAGTATGTTATTTAACCGATCCATCCATCCGTTGCTTTTACCTGTGATACGAAGGAAAGGAAAGAAGGAGGATCCAAGGTTCGGGGAGGAGGTACCTGAGCCGTTCCTTTAGGATACCGGCACATGGACTCCCTCATTATTCACATCGACCTACTAGTACGTGTTACTGTTGCTGGAAGAGTATACAAGCACACAGCTCCTGCTTTTTGTATGGCAAGTGGAATGCCTGGTATATGATGAATATGGTTGCAAGTCTCCGGCGACGTACCAAATAACGAATGATATCCATGACCATATCCAGTCCGTGACGCAGGAGCAAAGACACGTCAACCTCCTTCCTCCTCACCTTTTTACTTTGATTCATCCTTCCCTTTCTGGCTGATGTGGATGGGCGAGTGCACGAGGTCACTCCTTGGATTTCGGCCTCAATCCACATACTCCCTAGTAGATGCTCATCATGCTGGCAGTGGCACGAATCAGCCGTTCGCCTCCTCTGCTTGCCATGTCCCAAAAGGAAAAAGGCCCTCACAATCCAGCAGCAGCTCCAACGCGTGGTCGTGGCGTCGCTTCGCTCCGGCGTCCAGGCACAATGCCTGCCCACTACGGCCGCCACTCCACCTGCGCTGCCCTCACCGAGCCTATTGGTTTGGCCGAATTGACTTATAAGTCATCACTTGAAAGTATTGCTGGCTGGTTTGGTGTGAGAGAAAAAACACTTTTTAAGTCGTGAATTATAAGCTAGATACGAGCGCATAATCCAAAACGAACCAGCTCTCCGGGCAAAAAAGGGGACAATAACGATCCGTCAGCGCTCCGTCTCCACGGACTGCTTGCTTTGCTGATTCGTGATACAAATGTACTTCCTACCCGTCTCCATCTGCCCACACGTGAATGGAAACCACTCCTCGCATATGGAACATGGAATGCATTCTCTTGTCATGTGTGCCCCATGCGTGCTAGTATGCTTCTTTTTTCCCCGCCCCATCGGTTGCCGACGTGAAGATACGAGCCACCAGGCAGCATCTGTGGTTGTAGACTCTGCTCTGCCCTCTGCTGTTGACGCCGCAAACAATGAAACAAACAACTTGTACCTACACATGTACGTACTTGGGTTCTTTGGCCTAACCCACTTGTATTCCATCACACCAAACACCCAACCTACCTACCCTGTATCTTTTTTTTTTGCCTGATTCTCTTCTATCTACTAGCCCATCATTCTACAGGGATTAACAATTTAAAAGTATACCTTGTTTTAAAAGAGACACAAGTATTATGTCAACAACTTATCAATATCTTTTTTGTCTCTCTCATCTGCTCTTTTTTTTAGCAAATACACATAACTACTTTTGCTTTTCAATCCGCTTTGTGAACTTCCCTATCGCGGCGAAGATTCTGATCGTCTGTGGTTCCTGAGCGAAGACGTGTGTTTGCGGAGTATAGAATTGTCATCCTTCGATGTGAACGGCATATGTGACTGGCTAATAAAAATCCCATCGAAAGGCCTTGCCAACCAGAGACTAGGGCGCTGCATGATGGCAGCAAACGCCTGGGTGGGTAGCCCTTGGTGGATGTCGCATAGAAGTTGTTTACCTTCTTCGGTTCTTCCCAAGGAATGCAAGAAGATTTTGTGGCTGATCAGCTTCACTTATAGAGTTCAAGTCACTGGCTACTAGAAACGACTTAGGTCCTGTTTGGTTTCTCTCTCCTAAACTTTAGTCACCTAAACAAGGACTAAACTTTAGTCACTGTATGTTTGATTTGTGTGACTAAAAGAGATTAAAAGATGCATTTTAATCCCTTTTACTCAGGGTGTTTAGCTCTAAAGTGACTAAATGAGACTAAAATGTGAGGTTTAGTCCCATTTAGCAACATCCTGGTGCCTAATTGGCTAAAGGCCATTTAGTCCCATCTGGTCGTAGTGTTTGAGTGAAAAATGACTAAATAAAACTAGATTTAGCTGACTAAACTTTAGAAGGGAACAAACAGGCTCTTAGTGTACCGTGTGAGAACCCTCCTGGTTTCTGTTAAACCTTGTGGGAGGATACCTCGGCCTGACAAGGTAGTCGAGGTATCATTGTCCACTCTGGGCCTATTATCATGACATGTTGCTCAGGTTCTTGTATGTTGCCATCCGATTGTGGTGTTGATACTTCGTCGTTGGTCTTGAGTTGGATGGAGGGCTTGTGCAGCTCGTTGAGAACAAACCCTACTAGGATTGGCTGTCACCTATGTTAGAATTGATCTCATCCATCTTGACCCAACGGTCGAGACGGATCCCTTGACCGCGTCCTGATCAGGGGACGTCCAGCCATCTAGTGGCTAGTGGGCCCCCGTTGCACAGTGCCT
The DNA here is from genome assembly GCF_019320115.1 of Miscanthus floridulus. Classification (NCBI taxonomy): domain Eukaryota; kingdom Viridiplantae; phylum Streptophyta; class Magnoliopsida; order Poales; family Poaceae; genus Miscanthus; species Miscanthus floridulus. The sequence continues at coordinate 101,822,782 of NC_089581.1, forward strand.
ATAAAGAGGAGGTGGGGCAAACGGCTCAAAGAGTGATGTTCACTGCCGCCGCCACAACCCCACCGTCTAACCCTAGTCCGATCGAGAGGGAGGCACTGCCAGCAGCGGGAAGCGCCACTGCCGTTGCCACCACCGTCGGTCTCCACCGCTACACCAACCGTCGCTGCCCTAACGAACCAATGATGGCCGGATCCGACTCCTCAATGCCTACCGATGGTCTGTGCCTAACCCTAACTCTCCCTCTCCCTCTCTGTCCCTCTCTGTACACACCAATTTTATGAGAAACCCAATGAAACCCCACTGATCTACGCCACGGATGGTCCTAAGAATCTAACATTGGTATCGGAGCAGGTTCCGTGTAGATCAAGTAGGGAAAAGCAAAGATGAAGAAGAACCGAATTCGATTCGGAAAAGCAAACCCTAACCCTAAAGATATTGGACGGTCCGAGGGAAGTCTTACCAGGGCTTCCCCGCCGCCGTCACTACCGCCTCACGCAGGATGGAGCACCCGCCGCCGGCTTGCTGATGCGCGGGAAGAGAATCAAAAGAATAGAAAAGAAAAGAACGGATTAGATCCTTCGGATTTGAGCAGACAGAAGGGGTTCCTTAACCCTAACCCTAACCCTAACTAGGTTAAAGAAGAAGCAGGGCTCGTTTTCATGTCAAAATCGAACCCTAAAACTCGAAATCAATTCGGGAAAAAGAAAGACAGTGCACATCCCTAACCCTAACCCTAACCCTAATCCCCAAATCGGTAGAATCAGAAACAAAAGAGAACAAGAATCAAAGAAGGGGAAAAGGAAAAGAGAACCTCGCCGTCGTAAAGATCGACACGCGGGGAAAATAATGCCGAGCCGGGGCGCTGCTCGCCGGGCTCCGGCCAAAGAGGCGCCGTGGCCAGGCCGCACGATGGCGGCGCGCTCACCCGCTGGGGAGCGCGCACGCCGGCGAGGGGGCCAACGACGGCGCCATGGCTTCCGCTCCACCGTCGTTGCTCTTGGCCTCTCACTTGGTGGCTGGTTCCTGCTGCGCTGTGAAGAGAGAGCGGAGTGAGGCGAAGAGAGAGAGAGAGAGGGCCAAAGAGAATGAGGTTAGGGTTTCCTCGGGGGCGCACGGCGTCGGCGTTTTATCCGAGCGTAATGCGTGCTCGGCCGTTGGATCTGGACGGATGGCCGAGATCAAATGGGCTATTTCGCAGCCCAGGCGGGATTGAGCTTTCCCGGCCTAGGCTCAGGTTGTGGCATGGGTGCGGGGAGGAAGGCACACGTGTAGTGGTGGGCCGCACGCTGCTGTAGCATCTGGACCGAGCGCGTGAGCAACTGGGCTCCGGGCTACACAGCGCTGGACTGGGCCAGAATGCACAGTGATGATTAAGAATTGTTTTATTATTTTTTAGAAGCAAATTTTGATGATTTCATTCAAAGAATGATTTAAAATCTCTGATAATTTTTGCACCAACGTGTTAGAATTTTCAAAGAGTAGAAAAGTACAGAAAAATGCTTCTGAAAAGTAGAAAAGGAAATTTTGTCAAGTTTCCGCTACAAAGTTAATGGTTTATTGTCTTCTAATTTGAAGAGCAGTTATAGTTATTCAGTAAATGATGAAAAGTTTATCCTCCAGTTAAAATTAGAACCAACTAAATTTTTTTTAATTGGAGGAATAGTCAGTTGATAGTTAAGATAAATTATAATATTGTTATTTTTTGACCAACGTTGATGATAACAATATTATAAGTTTATTTATGAGTTTAAGTTTAAAGTTAAATTATGGTATTGTTATTTTTTCGACCAACGTTGATGATAATAATATTATAATTCTATGAGTTTTATGTTTAAAGTTTAAATCTCTGATGAATTTTGCATCAAAGTGACCAATTTTTTAGAGAAAAGATAAAGATCAAGGAATGCTCTTAAACTAGAGAAATGTATTTTCATGTTTCCGCTGCAATGAAGTTGATTGTCTTCTAATTAAATTCGAACCAACGGGAGAATTTAATTTTGAGAAGCAGTTCTATGTTTTCAAGGTTATTGAGGTTCTATACGTTAATTCCATCTCTGCCCAATGGTGATGTGGAATTAATGTAGAAGAATAATATTTTATTCTATTTCTGCCCAATGATGATATAGAATAGAACATAAAGATTTCAAAGTTTAATGAGCATTATTGTTGAATATTTTTTTTTCAGACAAAAGACCTCCATGCTTTCATTCTTGAAGGCAGTAAGAGAAATGAGTTGGGTACTTATGACTCAGATGATGAAATGCCTCAGGGCAAGTTATGTATAAAAGAATGCCATTATTTAAGGGACTGTGTTCTCTTTAAAGAATGGCTTCAAAAGAAAAGAATTATAGGATATTGATCTAAGAAAAGAGATAGATCAATGAGAGTCTTCATTGAGAAATATCTTTTATGTACTCTCTGTGAAGAAGAATTCATTTCAGTTTCACTTATGAGAGTTGTAAAAGTCATATACATGGATTAAACATGTGTGTTAAAAGAATATTCAGATTTATTTCTGAATTTGATGATTGAACACGAGCCAATCCTGGCATTTATGTCCGTTTAAGGGAATTATCTCGCATGACGGTAAAAGTTTGTGATAGTACCCGCATGACAAGAAAAGTTTGAGAAAATACCCATATGGCGGGGTAAAGTTGGCATAGTACTTATTCCGCATGGTGGGAGAAGGATGTGATAACTCATGTGCTCTAACTGTATCCCTCACATGGAGAGAAGTTTGGGGGTAGCTCTTATGCTATCCTAGTACTGACCGTACACTCTGATTGTGTCATGGTCATTACGTACTCAATGAGTTTAAGAATAAAAGAAAGTTGCATGTGAACCAAAAGATAAGAACAATATGCAAGCGTGACTTGTAGAAGTATCGATAATAATAGACTATGTTGAGTTTTGAAGTGTAATGAGGAAGATGTACTCCCATACAAATTTTGTTTGCATGATGTAATCATGTGGATGAAGTAAGTAATCAAAGTTTCCTCATTCACAAGAGTTCTGAATGTTTCGAAATTGTGGTAGAAAAGTTCATACCACATTTCGAGGGGGAGAAATGTAAGATTAATTAAGAAAGACAATTAAGAAAGATACTTCCCCATACTTCAGATAATGCAATGCATACTATGCATTGAAGGTAAAAGTGATCTATAAAAGGTGAATGTGATCGTTGAGGGAGTAAGACGGTCATAATAACGATACCCCTAAAGTAAAGAAATAGCTAAATTCCTAGACCTTTTATAGTTCCGATAGAAAGATAGCATAGTCGGCTAGTATTCATATTGGACGACGCCATATGAGTTTTTAGCAGATTAAACCCAAAATAAGAAATTTGAAGATACACCATCTTTACAAAAGATGGAGTAATCTAGGGGAGCATGGTATGATACCTAAGGCTTAAATAGAAGTGGGATTACATATCCACTATAGTGTTTTAGAGCAACAAATTGCTTAATACATATTGATATTGTATGACATATACAATACCTGATGTTAGCTCTTAAAGAAGATGAATAAGTAAATAAGGATCTTGTGATACAGGAGACTATAGAACAATTGCCTTTTGGCAATGAAGAGTAACAATAGCCCCATATGAAAGAAGTGCCACGAGGCCCCAAAAAGGTCTCAAAGAATAAGAAAATCAGATATTTCTGGTGACTAAGGAATTAATGTTAAGAAAGAAATTCAAATGGAGGGTAATTCCACCTCATTTGAAAAAGCCATGAGAGGCGTTCACTCGTCTAAATGGCAAGAAGCAAAGGAAGATGAAATGAAATCGATAAATACTAATGATGTTTGGAACTTAGAAGAAATTCCTAATGGAGTCAAAACAGTAGGCTGTAATGGGTCTACAAGAAAAAGGTGACTCTAAAGGGAATATAGAAAGATATCCAAAGGGTATATTGAAAGCTATAAAGGACCACTTATGGCGAAATGATTTACAGAAAGAGAAGGAATAGGTTATAATGAGCATGCAAAGATTCTTTTAGAATCATAATGGTGTTAGTGGCACATTATGATTTACAGTAACATCAGATGGATGTAAAGACACATTCCTCAACAGGGATTTGTATGGAAAAGTTTACATGGCATAACTCAAAAGGTTTTGTCGTGAAAGGAAAAGAACGTAAGGGATGTTGCCTAAAGAAATCCATTTATGGATTAAAGTAAGCTTCAAGATATTGGTACTTGAAGTTTGACAGTACAATAAGAAAGTTTGGGTTTAAAAGGAATGTAGAGGACAATTGTATTTATGTAAAGTTTAAACATGGGAAATTTATTTTCCTAATCCTGCATGCGGGTAGCACCTTACTCGCTAGTAGTGGTGTTAATCTACTGTTGGAGAAGAAACAGTTCTTGTCCTCAAGTTTCAATGAGAATGGTCTTGGTAAAGCATCATTCGTTCCAGAAATTGAAACTTACCGAGACAAAAGGAAAAGGGGTATTAGAACTATCTCAAGTGTATACTTAGAGAAGATTCTAAAGAAATAAAGTATATATGTGAGTAAACATGTGCATGTTCCTATAGTAAAGGGTAATAGTTTTGAAAACTTCCAGTGTTCAAGAACCAATGTAAGATCGATTAAAAGGACGTCCTATATGCTTCGGCTGTTGGAAGCTTAATGAATGCTTATAAGTAAGTACTTACCCTGACATAGTTCGTGTATCCGGGATGTTTTAGTAGAAGTCCAGTCCAGATATAGATCACTGGAATGGAGTTGAGAATGTTTTGCAATTGTGCAAAGATTTATAGGTCTCATGGTGAGTAAGAAAGAATAAGTACTCTCAAATAGTTGGTACAAATGTTAAATTTTGACGAGATGTTTAGTGAAACCCACATAGTATCTAACACTCACAGTTGAAGTTTTATTATGGAAAAGCTCCAAAAAAACAGTTGTGGTGTCATCAAAGATGCATACCCACAGTATAGCTTGTTATGAGGCTTAAGGACAGGCGAAATGTTTAAAAGAACTTACACCCGGAATTGATAATGGTATTCAACAACAATAACCATTTAAGTAGTTCGCTCTTGTAACAACGGTCAAGTGTGCTGTCAAACACATTGACGTTAAAGTTATACGTTGTGAAGGAGAAAGTCTGGAATCATACTAAAAGTATTGAACATAAAAGTAACAAGCAAGTGCTTGCAGATCCACGTACAAAAGGCTTACCACCCAGTGTGTTTAGAGAACACACAGTCGACATGGGTTTTATGGTATAGCCTATGATTTCCGGACAATAAAGGGCCCAAAAGTTAAAGAATCTATTTCAGAACAGAGACGTGTATTGTAGCTGTTAAGTCTATCGGCGATTGACCGTGACGATGAAGCATGCTATATGCACTAATCTGTGATGGAACAAATAAAAGTGAAAGAGATTAAGTTTAAAGTTAAAGTATGAGTGGAGATCAAGGGGGAGAATGTTAGAATTGATCTCATCCGTCTTGACCCAACGGTCGAGACGGACCCCTTGACCGTATCCTGATCGAGGACGTCCAGCCATCTAGTGGCTAGTGGGCCCCCGTCGCACAGTGCCTATAAAGAGGAGGTGGAGCAAACGGCTCAAAGAGTGAGGTTCACTGTCGCCGCCACAACCCCACCGTCTAACCCTAGTTCGATCGAGAGGGAGGCACTGCCAGCAGCGGGAAGCGCCACTGCTGTTGCCACCACCGCCGGTCTCCACCGCTACACCAACCGTCACTGCCCCGACGAACCAGTGATGGCCGAATCCGACTCCTTAATGCCTACCGATGGTCTGTGCCTAACCTTAACTCTCCCTCTCCCTCTTTGTACACACCAATTTTATGAGAAACCCAATAAAATCCCACTAATCTACGGCAAGGATGGTCCTAGGAATCTAACAACCTAGACCCGATCTTTGCTAACGTATCCGTTGCGTCACTATCCCTTCGTAAGATGCGATGCATTTCAAAACCATTGAACTTGCCCTCTAATCTCCCGTCAGTATGCTTCGGTATCTTCGCTACATGCATGTAAGATTTAGCATTTGAAACTGAGGACGTCTCTTTTGGAGCAGATATACTACAGTAGAAAGTACTCCATCGGAAGGAAACGTGTAACTATGGGTTGGATGTCAGAAAATATAGTCACGTATGATCAAGTAAATAATATTCATATTTATGGCTCCAAATTAATTTATTATAAAAATACATTTTATAATTAATCTAATAATATTTATCTGATATCATAAATATTGATACCTTTTTATCTACTAGCAAAAGTGGCCGTGCATAGCAACGGGAGAAAAGATATAAGACAACACACGTGCATTACTTTCTCTGCAAAGTCTTAGAGTTTGGCCCAAAAGAAAAGAGCACAAAAGTACAAGCTAAAAAAAATATCTAAAACACGAAAACCAAGCGGGACAAACACAACACCAAAATGTTATGGGCACGAAAAAAAACTAAGAACAAAATAGAAAAAAGATCGGAAATGTAGACGGAGGAGGGCACCAAAAAGCGAAACAAAAAAACAGAAACGTGCACTCCTATATCAGGACTGCGGATTTTCCTAAGAAAAAAAGTCGATTAGGTCTTTTTACTTTTTTTGTTTTTATTTTCTTTCCCTTCCTTTTAGTATTTTCTTATCTTTTCTCAACTAGTAAAGTACACTGGCGGTCCTCGAACTTGTTCGTATGTGTCATTTTGTTTCCTAAACTCGCAAATCGACCGTTGAAGTTCTCAAACTTGTTTATCTATGTCATCTGGCCCCTAAACTCTCAAATTGCTCGTTTATGTCCTCAAACTTGTTCGCATGTACCATCTAGGTCTCAAAACTCGCAAATCACCCATTTAAGTCCTCAAACTTATTCAGTTGTGTCATCCTGGTCCTTAAATACTATAAACTTGTAAATTCAATATATATTTATATAACTGCCCAAAAATTATAAATATAATTTTGTTAGACTCTAGCCTACCTCAACTTGTTTGGGACTTAAAGGCTTTGTTGTTGTTGTTGTAGTAATTTTGTTAGACTCTTGGTAACTTATACTTTAAATTAGAATAAAAGAAATCATCATGTATTTTCTATTTTTAACTCTATAGTTCAATAACTAAATAGGCAAATATATTTTTAGGATTTATAAAAATATACGTGACTATTTACTCATTTAACTACAGAGTTAAAATAGAAAGTACATGATGATTTCTTTTATTCTAATTTAAAGTACAAGTTACTAGGAGTCTAACAAAATTAGATATATAATTTTTGTGCAGTTCTATAAATATATATTGAATTTACAAGTTTATAATATTTAGGGACCGGGATGATACAACTGAATAAGTTTGAGGACTTAAATGAGTGATTTGCAAGTTTAGGGATCTAGATAATACAACCGAATAAGTTTAAGGACCTAAATGAGCGATTTGAGAGTTTACGGACTGGGATGACACAGATGAATAAATTTGAGGACTTAGAACGGCCGATTTGCAAATCTAGAGTCTGGAATGACGCAGCCTTCGGACCGCCGGTGCATTTTGCTCTTCACAATCTTATCCGGTTAACGGGTAACTCGGGTCGTAGAACCACACGTGCATGCGACCGCTTATCTCCAGTAATCCGCTGTTCCGCATCTCTCTTCAACCTCCTGCCGCCGCGCATGTCGCTCCCACTCTCGTGTTCAGGCGCCGTAGCCTGGTCGCCCGTGCTCCCCACCGCGGGCGATGCGCCCACGCGCCTTCGCACCGGCGTAGCCCAATGCCCTGGCATCTCGACACCTGAGCATCGGCGTGCCACCTGGACGGCCACGCCCACGCGTCCTAGCTCGGCGGTTCCTTCTCCATGCCCGGTGGTGGGTGGCTGCACCCGCGCTTGCCTTGGCGGCCATGCCCAATGGCTCCTTCGTGCCGGCGACAACGCTCATCTTCCCGTGCGCGGCCGTGCTCACGTGGAGGGGCAAACTCGTCCAGGGCACACACATCTGAGCAAGAACTGTTAGATGATCTCAAAGCCAATTGGGCCCTTAGATCCGCGCCCTAATCAGGGGCGCCCAACTCTATATGGTTGGTGGGCCCCTGTCACACAACACAATAAAAAGAGGTGGGGCCGGCGGCTCTCTTCACGAGGTTGACCGAGCTATAGTTCCCACCGACAAAACCATAACACCGATCTAAAGGGGGTGCGCAGCCAGTGACAGGAAGCACCACCACGAGGTTCGCCGCCACCACTGGACCGCACCTACGACCGCGGACAACGCCGCCACTGCACCGCTGCCTTTCACCGCCGTGCCTCCACCGAGCACTACGATGGCCAGCTCGTCTTCTGCGAAGGCGACCGATGGTTTGCCACCCGCATCCCACTCTCTCTCTTTTTCCCCATACTAGTACATATTCTAGGGTTTATACTTCATCATATGTCAGTTAGTATGCTAGATCTATGGCTAGTGATCTTGTAATGTTTCTATCAATGGTATCAGTCACCTAACTAGGCATAGATCTAGCCTATCGGAGTAGAAAATTGAATAACAGCATTTAGAAGGAGGTGATAGATCCATTTTCTGTTCTAAACAGAGGGTTCATCGAACCCTAAACCCAAATTGGGTGAAGAAAAGGAGTAAGAAAGGGTCTCGGTTTTGGAAAGAAACTCGAACCCAAACTCTAACCCACATAGACTAGCCCAGGAAAGAAGAACAGTACTCAAACCCTAACCCTAACGCAACCCTAACCCTAACCCTAACCCTAAATCAAACAACTTCCAAGAAGAAGAGAAAGAAAATCCATTCAGAGTGAAGAAGGGGAAAGGGGAAGAGCTTTGGAGATGGCTTACCTCGCCGCTGCACCACATTGCTACTTTGCTGGCGCGTGAGAATAAGGCCGAGCCATTACTCGTTAGGTGCATGCGAGCTCTGGCCAAGGGCACTGCCGCTAGGCCACTCGATGGCGGCGTGCTCACCCGCTGAGGAGCACGCGTGCCGATGAGGGGGTCGGCAACGACGCCATCATCTCTCTGTGCTCTCACTCTTTCGCTCGGCCGCTGCTGCGTTGAGAGAGGAAAGGAAAGGAGACGAATGAGCTTACGGTTTGGGGGCATGGCCGGTGGGGGCGGGGGTATGATCTCCCAAAAATGGCACCTGACCGTCAGATCTGGATGGACAATGCAGAGCGAACGGACCAGCATTTGGCCTAGGCGGGCGCGCGTGGTGGGCGACTTTGTCGACCAAGGCCCAGGTTGCGGCCTGGGAAGGCGCAGCGCGCGTGAAAGCAGAACAGGCGTGGGCCGAATTTTGTAGCTGGGCCACGACAGTGCACAGCGCTAGTAGTTTCAGTCCAAATAGCACAGTAATATTTTTTGTTTTTGTTTTGTTGTTTTCAAAAGTAGATTTCGAATGATTTTTGTCCAGTTTAAATCTCTATCAAAATTTAAACCACCGGGGTAAAATTTTCAGAGAGTTGATTAGTACAGTAAAACGCTTCTAAAAAATAGATAAAGAATTTTTCCATGTGTTCCGCTGCAATGTTAAAATTTATTATCTTCTAATTAAATTCGAATCAACGGAAGAATTTAATTGGAAGAGCAGTTGAATTTTTATTCAATAAATTATAATATTATTATTTTTCCAACCAACGTTGATAATAGCAATATTAAAATGTTTATTCATAAGCTTTTCATGCATTAATTTTATTTTTTCCCAACGGTGATGTAGAATTAGTGTATAAGAATGTTGTATGTTTTAATTTTGACCAATGTTAAATTAAAGTATGCAATTATAATGTTATATTTTCTTACTATCTCTGACGGTGTTTTTTAGGACTCAATCCAATGACATTTCTCGCACATGCCACCTCTTGAAGGGGGCAACTATAGGGTATGACGAGAGAAGTATAAACTAGCACTTGCGCTATCTGAAAATGACCTAGCGCATACCTCCTCGTATCCTACTAAGCCAGTGGACCCGGTAAGAGAAGAAAATGAGTCTGATGCTAATTTCACTGCTCGGCAGCAAGATCATGCAGAAGTGCGGATGAAATATGATCTCGAACATAAAAAATGGGGCATTTCAAACCGCAAGTGCTTGATGGTGGCTAAGTCCACAATTTCAGATGCTATAACAGGGTCTATCCTAGATTGTGATACCACCATAGAGTATCTTAAGAAGGTGGAGAGTCAGTTCACTGGCTCTTTAAAGGCTTATACTAGTACTTTGATCAAGAAATTGTTCAATGAGAAATATACTGGTGGCAGTATCAGAGAGCACATACTAAAGATGAGCAACACGGCTTCGAAGCTGAAGCCAATGGATTTGGGGACTCATGTATGAGTTTCTGATTCATTTGGTTTTCGCTTCCTTGCCAAAGGAATATGAAACCTTTGTTGTTAATTATAACATGCAGCCTGATAAGTGAGATATAGAGAAGCTCATCGCAATGTGTGTTCAGAAAGAGAAGAGGTTGAAATCCTTGCAGGGTGACTCTACTAACCTTATGAAGGACAACAAGAAAAAGAACTTCAATGAGAATGTCAAACCTCAAGGGAAAGCCCCTTAGAATGACCACCATCCAAAGAACAACAATGCTCAAGTTGAGAACATGGATACTACCAGAGGGTTTGTCCAAACTTCCTGAAGAGCCTTCTGAAGAGAGGTGAGGATTTCATTACATTCATAGATGAATCCTTGTATTTAAGTTATGCAAAATCTATTTGGTGGATTGATTTAGGTGCAATTGTTCATGTTGCAAATTCATTATAGGGATTCCATACGAGGAGGACCCTGCAAAGAGGAGAAAAAAGAATTAAAATTTCAAATGGAGTTAAAGCTGAAGTTGAAGTCATTGGAGATCTATCTCTAGAATTAGATGATGGTTTTACACTGTAGTTTTTCAGATATTCTTTATGTACCCTCTTTGTGAAGAAACTTAATAAGTAGTTTCACATTTAGATGATGATGGATATGATTGCCATTTTGGTAATGGCAAATGTAGGATTGTGATTAATAATAAGTGTGTTGGTCTTGCCTTCCGACAAATCAAGCTTTATTTATTATCATTTTATGAGAATGTGAATGATGTAAGTACTGAGAATGAGAATGCCTCTTCATCTATGAATGCAAGAAATAAGCGAAAGAGAGTTCATGATATATCATAGAAATTATGACACTGTCGTTTAGGCCATATTTTAAGGGGGAGAATAGAGCGATTGATTAAGAAATTAATTCTTTCAGTCATTAGAATTTTCAGATTTAGAACAATGCATTGATTGCATAAGAAGAAAGTATGTTAAGAAAATAGAAAAAGATACCAAACGAAGCGCAGAAATTTTAGAAATAATTCACACAGACATCTGTGGTACTTTTCCTGTGAAGAGTGTGGATGGTTATGATTCATTTATAACATTCACATATGATTATTTTCGTTATGGCTATATTTATCTAATTATGGAAAGATCAGAAGCATTGGATAAATTTAAGATATTTAAGGCTAAAGTAGAAAATCAGCACAATTTAAAGATTAAGATAGTAAGAACCTGACCGTGGGGGAGTACTATGGTCGAAACACCCCATATGTCCAAGTTCCTGGACCTTTTGTGAGGTTCTTACTAGGAAAATGGCATAGTTGCCCAGTACTCTACATCGGGCGAGCCTCAGCAGAATAGAATAGCTAAAAGACGCAATCAGTACCTTAATGGATATGGTGAGAAGTATAATAAGTTACTCTACTCTACCGATAAATTTATGGATGGAGGTGTTAAAAATCACCATTCATATTCTTAATCGAGTGCTAAACAAGTTGGTGCCCAAAACATCATATGAGTTATGGACAGGAAAGGAACCCTCACTTAACTATTTACGTGTGTGGGGTTGTCCAGCTGAGGCTAAAGTCTTTAGCCCAAACATAGAGAAGCTAGACTCCAAGACAGTCAGTTGCCATTTCATTGGCTATCCAGAAAAGTCAAACGGTTATCGCTTCTATTGTCCTGATAGACATACGAAGTTTGTAGAAACAAGACACGCTTTGTTCTTGGAGGAAGGGTTGATCAGGGGGAGCATGGTAGTGCGAAAATTAACCTATAGGAGAAGTGGGTACATGTGCCTACTCCGATGGTTTAGGAGCCATTATTCACGCTAGCTATTGTTGCTGCACCAACAGTGAAAGACACTATAGTAACAACACCTATTGTTAGTTCTCCCATGGCGATAATGAATGAACATGAGGAACCTGTCCTTCAGGATCCAGTAGAACCTGTTATCACACATGAGGAAGAGCAACAACAGCCTCATATAGAACAAGTGTCAACTAACGAGGCCCTTAGAAGGTCTCAAAGAGTCAGGAAACTAGCCATTTCTGATGACTACGAAGTCTATGAATGTGAAGAATTTCAAATGTAGGGTGATCCCACCTCATTTGAAGAAGTCATGAGAAGCGCTCACTCATCAAAGTGGCTTGAAGCCATGCAAGATGAAATGAGATCAATGAATACCAACAGTGTTTGGAATTTAGAAACAATTACTAAAGGAGCCAAGACAGTAGGCTGTAAATGGGTCTACAAAATTAAACATACTCCAAAAGGGAATATAGAAATGTTTAAAGCGCGACTTGTGGCGAAAGGTTTCACGCAAAGAGAAGGCATAGATTACAATGAGACATTTTCTTCAGTCTCATGTAAGGATTCTTTTAGAATCCTAATGGCGCTTGTAGCACATTACGACTTAGAATTACATCAGATGGATGTAAAGACAACGTTCCTAAATGGAGATCTGGAGGAAAATGTTTACATGGAACAACCGAAAGGTTTTGTTGTGGAAGGAAAAGAACATATGGGATGCTGTCTGAAGAAATCCATTTACGGATTAAAACAAGCTTCAAGACAGTGGTATTTGAAGTTTGATAGTACAATAAGAAAGTTTGGGTTTCAAGAAAATATAGAGGACAATTGTGTTTATGCAAAGTTCAAGAATGGGAAATAAATTTTTCTAGTCTTGTATGTGGATGACATCTTGCTCGCTAGTAGTGATGTTAATCTTCTACTAAAAACAAAGAAGTTCTTGTCCTCAAAGTTTGATATGAAGAATCTCGGTGAAGCTTCGTTCGTCCTAGGAATAGAGATTCATTGAGATAGAGAAAAGAGGGGTTTAGGATTATCCCAAAAGGCATACTTAGAAAAAGTTCTAAAGAAATACAGTGTGTAAAATTTTAAGTCTTCACCTGCTCCCATAGTCAAGGGCAACAAATATGGGGAATTTCAATGTCCTAAGAACCAATATGAGATCGATCAAATTAAAGCGGTTCCATATAGTTCAGCTGTCGGAAGTTTACAGTATGCTCGAGTGTGTACTCGCCCTGACTTAGCATTTGTTATAGGGTTACTTGGTAGATATCAGAGTAATTCAGGAATAGAACACTAGAAATTAGTAAAGAAAGATTTGCGTTACCTACAAGGTATGATGGGTCTCATGCTAACGTACAGAAGATCTGATTTCCTGCACATAGAGGTGTATATAGATTCTGATTATGCGGGAGATGACATAAAATCCACGTCAGGATACATATTCACTCTCGCTTGAGGAGCTATATCGTGGAAAAACTCAAAGTAAACCATCTCTACATCGTCCACAATGTATGCCGAGTTTGTAACATGTTATGAGGCCACATGACAGGTGAATTGGCTAAAGAAATTCATGCCCGGGTTGAAAGTGGTAGACGACATACATAAGCCACTTAAGTTATATTGCAATAATAATCCAGCAGTATATTATGCTCACAATAATAAGTCAAGTGGTGCTGCTAAATACATTGACATAAAGTATTATGTTGTGAAAGATAAAGTCCGGGATCATATAATAAGTCTTGAGCATATAAGAATAGAAAAGATGCTCGTGGATTCGCTTACAAAAGGCTTACCACCCAGCGTGTTTAGAGAACACTTAGCCGGCATGGATTTAAGAGAAAGCCTATGATTCATGGATAATAAGGGCCTTGTTGAGAATCTGTTTTAAAACAGAGAGGTGCATTGTAGCTGTGTAATCTAATGGCAACTGACCATGACGATGAGACACACTCTATGCACTGATCTATGGTGGAATGGGAACAAGATAAAGTAAGTAAGTTGAGATTAAGTCATAAGGTGAGATCAAGGGGGAGAATGTTAGATGATCTCCAACCAATTAGCCCAACGACCAATTGGGCTGTTGGATCCGTACCTTGATCGGGGGCGCCCAACCCTACATGGTTGGTGGCCCCCCATCACACTGTGCTATAAAAAGAGGTGGGGGCTGGCGGCTCTCTTCACGAGTTTGACCGAGCTACAGTTCCCACCGATAAAACCCTAACGCCGATCTAAAGAGGGTGCACAACCAGTGACGGGAAGCACCACCACGAGGTTTGCCGCCCCCACTGGACCGCACCTACGACCGCGGACAACGCCGCCTTTCACCGCCGTGCCTCCACCGAGTCTCCACCGAGCACTGCGATGGCCAGCTCGTCTTCTGCGAAGGTAGCCGATGGTTTGCCACCCGCATCCCACTCTCTATTTCCCCATACTAGTACATGTTCTAGAGTTTACACAACACCATTTGTCACTTAGTATGCTAGATCTATGGCTATTGATCCTGTAATGTTTCTATCAGGAAGGAATAGAAGCTATATTTTTTTAGCTTCGTCTCTCATCTCTGGTTTGCTATTTGCATCGAAGTCGGCGGATCCAATCAGCAGCCCGTGACCGGATTCTTCTTTCTTGTTTGAACCTTTTGCTCCTGATTTTTTTTGCCGTGATGATTTGGTTTTTAGATGGTTTTCTTTATCGAATTCGTGAATATATGGATGGCGGTTTGATCTGTACATGTCAACTTGTTCTCCAACTCTGTTTCAACTTTAACTCCAACACATCTTTGTGACATGTAGGAAATCTCGAGGACGCGCTTTCAGATCGTAAAAGAGTAGGAAATGGAGGGCTGGACGGAAAATTAGAGCAAAAAATTTTGCTTCTTTAATATTAGGGATAGATAATTGATCAAAGTTAAGATATTATAATGTGATATTGTGCTAAAATTGCATGTTTTTTTGGACGGAGGGAGTACACAATTTATTTCTTTTATATTTTTTCATTATTGAAAAAATTTCAAATTTGATGGTCGTCTTTGCCCATAATTAATCCATAATTCTAGCTAGAATGTAAAATTACTGCTCATGTATATGAGAAGCAAGGGCGAAACCCGGATTCATTTATAGGAGGGGCGTGGGGCAGTCATCTAAGTGTCTGACAATTTTTTTTAAGATATCAGTGGCAAACATTGATGACGGCTTAAAAAAATTATTGATCTTGATGTTGACTTAAAAACCCATAAGTCATCTTTAATCTCTGTCTTTTCTTCATCTCAGACAAGAGCCAATTGTCTAAATTAAAGATAAAAATAGATTCTTCATAAAACCACTGAGTGACATCATATTTAGTCTATCTAGCTACATAGAATTATACACTCAGAGATATAACTTGAAGAAGAAAACACAATAAGGAGATATGCTTTATTTTAATTAGACTTTTGTTACTTAATTGAGGAGGCCTTTTATCTATAATCCCAAAGATTAGTAGAACTAATAAAGAGTACAAGTATATTTTATGCAACATTGGGCCCGTTCGGCTTGCTGAATCTTGGCTGAAACTAGCTGAAAATACTGTTCTAGCTGAATTGCTGTGAAAAAAAAATACTATTCCAGTTAAAAAACAGAGATGCAGGTTAATTTATTTTGGGACGGGGAAAGTACGTCAAGACGGAGGGCGTGGCCTCGTGACTGTTGGAGCGTATGCAGCGGAGCAGGCTATGAGTCATGACTCATGAGTAGTGACTCGATCCGTTTCCATAATTCCACCCCATGAGCCGGGTTCGTATCAGAGTGACTGTAGCAGTGATTGCGTTCACGTCTTGCGCTCTCGCAAATTGGCAATCGCAAACAGATAGATACGGCAGCGATGAGAACAGATCAACAGAGAGAGACACGATGCGACACGAAATCTGCGCGTGTCCACCACCTCCAAACCGGCCGGCTACTCTGCATCCCGTGAATAAAATAAGCCCGGCCGGTCGATCGGCCTGAGCCTGACGGGCACTAGGGCATGGCTGTCTGCTGTGTGCTGAAGCAGGGATGGATCAGCCGTAGTAATTGGGTGGGTCGTCACTACAGGCTACAGCTAGGGAGCAACAGCGGCGGGCCGGTGGCGCGGACGTCAGGATGTCTCGGCCACGCCGTGCCAGCGCTCTACTCCCTCGTTCAAAAAAACACAATTCTGGACACAGCGTGTGTCCAGGTTCGCTAGGATTGTGTTTTTTTAACGGAGGAAGTACCTGTCTGATCGATAAGATCCAGTAGGGGTGGCCGCAGCAGCAACAACAGTCAGGGATGCCTCTACTCTCCCCAGCTTGGTTGCTGCTTCCAAGTACAAACCCAAAATGAGCACTAATGAGAGATGATAACCATGTGGCTCTGTTTGCTTCTTCTCCTTACGGTATTGTATATACTCCCTCAGTCGAAAAAATATACTTATAGAACAGTGCCATATTAAAGTTAGGATATGCTGAAATATAGTATTTATTCAGACGAGAACTAACAACTATCAGATCTCCATCCAAAGGTCCAAATGTATTAGCACAAATTACAATTTTTTTTTCTACGGAGAGACAAAGACAAAACTATTCAGGCGAACTATAGGAAATGTGATTAAAGTTTGCTAAATTTAACCAAATTTATATAAAAAATTAATAAATATCTACTATACTAAATAAATGCCAAATTTAACCAAACAAGCTAATGAGCTGGCTCGAGCCAGCGAATGAGTCAGCAGAGCAGGACATTTAGCTCGTTAGAATAACAACCATGGAGGTATTATAGACCGGAAAATGAGTCTAATCCTCTCACTGCAATGCAAAAAAAGAACCAGTTCTAAGAAGCTATGTTCGTTGGAAAAAGTAATTAGCATTTTTATGAAGACTTGCTCTGTGGCAATTTTGAAAGCAAGAGCTCAATCATAGGAACATTTTTTTATGAAGCTAGAATACTTTTATTTTTTTGTGAAGCTAGAATACTGTTATTTTATTGTGAAGCTAGAATATTTTCTTGTGAAGCCGCACCCGCACCATTTTGCTTTTTCACGTTGAAGGACAAATGGGGACAATTGTGAGCTGTGGGACCCACCTAGGGGGAGGGGTCGGCCGACCCACCCTTGGGCCCACCAAGCTGGCCCAAGTCAATGTTAGCGGTCTTAACTCATATTTCTAACCGCTAGCGTTCAAATAAAATCCACTCAAGTGAACGCCAAACTTAGAATTATGGCTGGTAAACTAACAAGTTCCACGAGTTTTGATACTTGTTCATTTGCAGGAGGACATATCGGCATAACACAAAAAATATATTTAAAGAATACAAAGAACATAGCAAAACAACATCCGACATGAGCTCAAGTGGGAGAAGGCCCAATTACCAGGCATATTAGAGACCAATCATGTGGAGAACAAGACCAAAACCGAAGGAAAACCACCTCAAATCAGCGTCAACAACTAGGGACCCAATTAAGAAGCCCAAAGGAGGTCACCCACCAAAGCTGGGCACGTTTGGGCTCGGTAGGGGTGCTGCGGCACCCATGGTGCGGTTGACCCACTACCAGGCCTAGTTGGCCTCAACTTTTTTGGGGAGCCTCTTATCACATCTTCAAGGTCGATTGTGGGTGATTGGTCCGCGAATTGAATACGCTGAGGCATTATCCTACACTAAGTGAGTAATATTCCATGGCATATTCACTCTCCTCTCCAAATATAAAAGGAGCCACCCTCTCCTCATTTATGAAAGCTCTAGTTTAGTTTTGGTGAATTGATGAAACCCTAAGTGCTAACCCTTTCACTCTAAGTGATCATGAGATAGGGTAGCACATTCCAAGTGGTAGAGCAAGTGATGATGATCATGTTGGTGGTGATGGCCATGGTGATCAAGTGCTCGGGCTTGGAAAAGAAGAAAGAGATAAACAAAAAGCTCAAGGCAAAGGTGATATCTATAGGAGCTTTTGTGTTTTTATGATTGAGACACTTAGTGAGTGTGATCATATTTAGGATAGATAGTCGTACTATTCAAAGGGGTAAAACTCGTATCGAAATATGGTTATCAAAGTGCCACTAGATGTTCTAACTCTTTACATATGCATTTAGATTCTAGTGAGTGCTAACACCCGTGAAAATGTTTGTGAAAATTTGCTAACACACGTGCACAAGGTGATACACTTGGTGGTTAGCACATTTGAGCAAGGGTAGAGAAGTTGGAGTTGAGGTGGCACTGTTTTGTCACTGACCGGATGCTGGTCATGTAGTGACCGGACTCGGCGTTGGGTGCGTCCAGTCATCAAGGCAGTAAGGCGCGTTGACGGTCTGTCGATCAGACGCTAATAGTAAAAGTGATCGGACACGCAGGGCCTACATCTGGTCAGGTGGTGACGTACGCTGATGTGAGCTTCTTTGTGAGCTAGAGAGGACCAGACTTGGAGCTATGTCCGATCATCGATGAACAGACGTGTCTGATCGTGGAAATCCCTCTCTGGCATTAGGTGTAGTGACTGGTGCATCCAGTGAGCTCTTTGAGGCTCCAGCACACGTGGGTTGGCACGGCATCGGCGCGTCTGGTTGTTGTATCGGCGCGTCCGATCATCACTTAAAAGCGCACAGGAGCGTCTACTAGCCATTGGCATCGTGCGACTAATGTTGAAACCTAGGGACACATGGCTTAAATCCGTGGACCGGACGCTGAGGCTGAGTGTCCGGTCAGATCGACCGGCACATCCGGCCACTCCGAGCAGGGCTCTGTGATGACTCCAACGGCTCTTTTCGAAGGGGCTCCCTATATAAGGTGTTTGGCCGGTTCTAGCTCACTCTCTTGGCCATTTTCATTGACATAGCAACTTAGTGAGCTAAGCCAAAGCCCTCTCACTCATCTCCATCATTGATTCATCATCTTTGTGAGTTTGGGAGTGAATCCAAGTGCATTGCTTGAGTTATCACATCTAGAGGCACTTGGTGATTGTGTTTCACTGTGGGATTCACTTGTTTCTCTTGGTGGTTGCCGTCACCAAGACGGCTTGGTGCAATGAGGATCGTTGAGCGGAGGAAGGTGCTTGTCTCTGGCTCCGATCATGGTGATTGTGAGGAGTTTTTGACCTTTCCTTGGTGGAGAGCCAAAAGGTACTCTAGTGGATTGCTCGTGACTTATGGATCCTCATCTTGTATTGCTTGTGTGGCAACCGATTGTGGGTTAGGCATGTGATGCCTATAAGTGAGTGAACCTCCAAGTGAGTGAATCACCATAATGGGGACTAGCTTGCCAGCAAGTAAGTGAACCTCGGTGAAAAATCATTGTGTCATCTTGTCCCAAGGATTTCATTGGTATTCATTGTGATTGATTGATCATCGCTTGCCATGTCGGTATATCTTCACTACCACACCCTTTTACTTACATTCCTAGTGTAGCTAAGCTCTTTAGTCTAATTAGTCTTGAGAGCTTGTTTGTGTCATGTCTAGTGGTTAGTGAGGCTGTTTAGTTAGTCTTTAAGAGCTCACTAACTTAGTGGTAGTGACATAGTCTCTTGTGTGTGAAATAGAGATTATAGCAACTAGAATTATGGATAGGAGGCTTGCATTTTTAGTAGGCTAGTGCAACACTCGCTTCACCGCTTAATTGACTAACCACTTAGCTTAAGTGTTGTTGTAGATTTTTAATAGGCTATTCACCCCCTCTAGCCATTCGGACCTTTCAAGTGGTATCAGAGCCATGGTCACCATGATTTGAGGCTTAACAACCTTCGGTGTCAAAATAGCTCAAATCAACAACACCAAGAAGCCACCCCATTTTGATGGCTCCAATTATCCTTATTGGAAGGCAAAGATGACCACCTACATTAAGTCAATCAATAGAAAGGTATGGAAGGTGGTGGAGACCAAGATTGAGATAGCTAATCTGGAAGCTCCCTCCGCGGTCGAAGAAGTGCTTGTCCAAAATAATGACATTGCTCTTAGTGCCATTCATGATGCATTGGATGAGAGGACATTTGAGCAAATCAAGAACATTGAGATGACTCATGAGGCATGGAAGAAGTTGGAGGAATCATTTGAGGGCACACAAGCGGTGAAGGGTGCCAAGGCTTATATCCTCATGGACAAGTTTGCTAGTTTCAAGATGAAGGAAGATGAAAGTGTGCCGAAGATGTTTCATAGGCTTCAAGTGCTTGTCAATGATATCAAAGCACTTGGAGAAAAGGTGAAGGACAAGGACTTCTCCCACAAGTTCTTCAGTTGCTTACCATCGAGATTTGGCACATTGGTTACTATTCTAGTGAGGAGTGGTTTGGACACCATGACACTAAACCAAGTGTTAGGAGATGTAATGACCGATGACACTTGTAGAGATGATGATGAGAAGGAAGAAAAGAAGGAGAAAAAAGATAA
Organism: Miscanthus floridulus; assembly: GCF_019320115.1. Lineage (NCBI taxonomy): Eukaryota > Viridiplantae > Streptophyta > Magnoliopsida > Poales > Poaceae > Miscanthus > Miscanthus floridulus. Next base: position 101,843,218 of record NC_089581.1, read on the forward strand.
GAAGGATGAGAAGAAGAAGAGTGTGATATTCAAGGCCACATCATCCAAGGGTAAGACAACGCAAGAATCATCAAGTGAAGATGAAGACTCAAGCTTTGATGAGTTTGATGATGAGAAGATGGCTCTCTTTGTGAAGAGATTTGGCAAATTCATGGTGAAGAAGGGCTATCATGCAAGAAAGAAGAAGTCATCATCAAGGAACAAGGATGAAGCGAGGAGGTGCTTTAAGTGTGGTAGCAAGGATCATCTTGTTGCCCAATGCCCCTACAATAGTAAGAATGAAGATCATGACAAGAAGGGCAAGAAAAAGGACAAGAAGGAGAAGATGACCTTCAAGAAGACAAAGAAGGGTGGTTCATATGTGGTCACTTGGGATAGTGATGCTTTCTCAATTGATGATGATGATAGTGATGATGACAAAATCACCAAGAAGAAGGCTCTTGCAAGCATTGCCATCAATGAGAAGCCTTCTCTCTTTAACACTCTATCAACTTGCTTCATGGCTAAGGCCACTAAGGTACAAACTTGTGATGATGGATGTGATGAGGAATATGATAATTAAAGTGAAAGTGATGATGATGATGAACCAACTAAAAATGAACTAATTGACATGTTGGAAGATGCTAAAGAACATTTTTGATATTAAGAGAAAGGAATGCAAAGACTTACATAAGGAACTAAAAGCCCTTAAGCAAGCCTTTGATGAGCTCAATTCTTCTCATAAGAGGCTAGAGGAAGCCCATGAGAAGCTTGACAAGGCTCACAAGAAGCTTGAAAAAGCTTATTCCTCTCTACTTGATGAGCAAAATGAGAAGGAACATGTTGTAAAATGTGACAAAGGCTTAACATGTAACATAATTGATGAATCTTTCTATAAGCCTATTGTTGTTGCTTCCGCTAACCCTTCATGTAGCTCATCATCAACTTCCACTTCACCTATGAGTGATGGTTTCACTTGTGATGCCTCACTTATGGTTGAGAATGAGACCTTAAAGAAGGAGGTCAATGAGCTCACTCGCTGCCTTATGCAATGCCTATGGTGGTGAGGCCCACTTGCTAAAGTGCTTGGGTAGCCAAAGATTTTCTCTCAACAAAGAGGGATGGGATATACCCCCAAGAAAGGCAAGGTGGACCTTTACAACTCATAAGACTAGTTTTGTATAGGGCAATGGTCTATTTTACAATAGATGCAAGCAAGTTGGGCATGTAGAGCAATATTGCAAGAATAAGGACAAGGACTATAATGTATCCTCAATTAAGTTTGATTCTTGTTATTTGTGCACCAAGGGTGTTAATGGGGTGCATGCTAACTTTGTTGGTACTTCAATTTTGGGCTCAAAGAAGAGATCCATTTGGGTTCCAAAGAGCTTAGTCACTAACCTTCAAGAACCCAAGCAAGTTTGGGATATCTAAAAGAATTAATCTTGTTTTGTAGGTCAATTACAAAGCCGGAGGAAGGCATTGGGTTCTTGATAGTGGGTCCACTCAACACATGACTGGTAATGCAAGAATGTTCAACTCAATCAACACTAATGATAGCACTGGTTATGATAGTATCATATTTGGTGACAATGGCAAATGCAAGGTCAAAGGGCTTGGTAAGATTGCAATATCCAACAACTTGAGCATATCCAATGTGTTGCTAGTTGTGAGCTTGAACTTTAATTTGCTATTCGTGGTTCAATTGTGTGATCTTGGATTCAAATACATATTTGGAGTAGATGATGTAGAGATCATAAGTGTAGATGGCTCTAATTTGATTTTCAAAGGCTTTAGATATGAGAATCTATAACTTGGTTGATTTCAATGCTAGTGAAGCTCAATTGTCAACATGCTTGTTCACTAAGTCTAGCATTAGTTGGTTATGTCATAGAAGGCTTGGTCATGTTAGAATGAAACAATTGAATAGATTGGTTAAATATGACTTGGTTAGAGGCTTGAAAGATGTGGTATTTGAGAAGGACAAACTTTGTAGCTCTTGTCAAACCGGCAAACAAGTTGGAAACACCCATCCTAAGAAGAGCATAATGAGCACTAGCAAAGCATTTGAGTTATTGCACATGGACTTATTTGGTCCAACACAATACACTATCATCGGTGGAAACAAATATGGCTTTGTGATAGTGTATGTCTACACAAGATACGCTTGGGCATTCTTTCTAGTGGACAAAGGTGATGTAGTTTGCAACCTTCAAATCATTTGTCAAGGACATACATAATAAGTTTGAAACAACCATCATGAGAGTTAGAAGTGATAATGGTAGTGAGTTCAAGAACACTAGAATTGATGAGTTGTGTGATGATTTTGGAATTAGGCATCAATTCTCAGCCAAGTACACTCCACAATCAAATGACCTGACATGGCAAGGTCTATGCTTAGTGAGTACAATGTGAGTCAATCCTTTTGGGCCGAAGCAATCAACATGGCTTGCTATTGTAGCGACCGACTCTATTGTCACCCTTCGAAGGAGAAGACACCTTATGAGCTCTTGAATGGTAGAAAGCCAAACATTGCATATTTTCGAGTCTTTAGTTGCAAATGCTACATATTGAGGAAAGGCACTAGATTGAGCAAATTTGACAAGAAATGTGATGAAGGATTCTTGCTTGGTTACTCCACTACAAGCAAAACATATAGAGTTTAGAATTTGGCAAGTGGTACTCTTGAGGAAGTTCATGATTGTGAATTTGATGAAACCAAGGGTTCCCAAGATGAGAATGAAAATCTTGATGATGTGAGAGGCATTCAACTTTCAAATGCTATGAAGAACATAGATGTTGGTGAATTGAGGCCTAGGCAAGTGAATGATGATGAAGATGTCAAGTGCAAGTGCTCTCTAATGTGCAAGATGACACTAATCCAGCAAGTTCAAGTGGCTCTCATGACATTGAAGAAGATCAAGTGGCTAGTATATCATCTCACTCTAATGATGAAGCAAGTGGAAGCAATCAAGTTCCAGTACTTCAACCAACAAATATTGCAAGAGATCATCCATTGGACTCTATAATTGGAGATATTTCTAGAGTTGTACAAACAAGATCAAGATTAGCATCTTTTTGTGAACACTTCTCATTTGTGTCATTGATTGAACCAAAGAAGATAGAAGAAACATTGAAGGATGTTGATTGAGTGAATGCTATGCAGGAATAATTAAAGAGTTAAATGCATTGTAGGTCCATTAACTTTTGGTGGTGTGTCATCTAGGTCCACCAACTTTCAAACTGTATTTTTGGGTCCATTAACTTTTGGTGATGTGTCATCTAGGTCCATCAAATTTTAAACTACATTTTTGGGTCCATTAACTTTTGGTGGTGTGTCATCCAGGTCCATCAACTTTCATATTGCATTTTTGGGTCCTTAAACTTTTTAACTAGTTCACCGTAGGTCCATACCCCTTCATTTAGCGAATAGATCTACCATGGCATGCCAAATAAGCAGCCACCATTGAGTAGGTGAAGAGTCCATAGCTCCTCAAGATGTTCATGGAGACTTGTCTAGTAGTAATTCAAATGTAGGAGCTGGTAATTCGTTAATATCCATTGGTCTTAAATTTGGGACTATTATTTTTAAGGATAAATATATTGTGGACATGGAGAATTTTACAACTATTGGATTGTCATCAAAGATATTTTATAGAGGTGCTATCGGGTTCATAAACTCGAGGTCCCCAATGGACCTGCTTCCCTACAAAAACTCAGCCCAGCAGGCGGCGTAGCAACAACGCATGCCTCCTGAACTGGCCCAAATACATGATGATAGGTTGAGAGAACTGATCCGGTCCCTGACCAGAAGGCCTGGCCAAGGTAGGGACATAGTCTGACTCTGACCTCCTTTTCCTGACAGGGCATACGCTGGACCACTGCTTGCAGCTCTTCCCTGACCGACACGGTCAGGGGCCGATTAGGAACTGACCGACCAGGGACGCCTGCTCGGTGAGGGCCCGAGGATTAGGCGAGCAGATAAGGTAAGGTGCTCAAGTCAAACCATAATACCGAGGACCGTACTCTACCATACCCTGCACACCTATAGGGTGGTGCCACTAGGCCATGCCAAAAAGGCACTATGCAACCTTCCAGGCGTGTTAGAACCCAAACAGTATTGTAGGTGTCGACATTTGGCGTACCAGGTGAACACGGTGGAGCCTACCATGTGCATCTAGACATGAATAGGTATTGAGGGCGCCGACGACTGTCTCATACCCGATAGCATGGGTAACAAGACTAGGTAGCACACTGTATACATTCTCTCTCTTTCTCTGACTTGTAAGATCCCATCCCCTTCGACTATAAAAGGGGATGAGCTCTCTCCTAAAAATGATATGGCTATTCTGACTCTGGCTCTCTAGCTCTCCTAAAAAAAGAGAACTCGAATAGCTCAATAGCCCTAGAACTCTGAAGCTACACAGAGCATACGCTTCAATACTTAGCGCACGTTAGAGCCCCCGTCAGTCTTGGCCCCTCGGTTCAGAGTCCTGACCGGGTCTTTAACACCCCCTTCTTATTCCTACTCATCTGTAACCCCACAACAAACTTCGACCACCTAGGCTCAGGAATAAAGTCACCGACCGACAGAAACTGGACGTAGGGCACATTGGCTGAACTAGTATAAATCCTGTGTCATTGAGTGCTAGGCCACATCCGATCACAATGCATGACAAAACTATGAATATTTACTTGTTGGTCACTTTTTGCACCGACAATTGGCACCGTTCGTGGGGAGGACGTCATGCGTTCATGCTTTTGATCATCGGATGGCCCATCTTTCCACCATCTTCGGCATGGCGGGCTCAAGCGATACGATTTGATTTGGCTCGATAGAGTTTCCCATGCTCCCACCTATTGGGATGTGGGTTCCTCCCATCTTCGAGCCGCTCCAGACCTTCTTCTTCGGAAGTCTAGACTTTGTCGTTGACCAGCTCGGCATACTCCTGCCTCCATGAGAAGGCACTTGTCCCGGCATCCATTGGAGGAGGATGACCCTCCGTCGACCTCGGGCCACCCAACAACCTCAACATTGAGACACCCACGCTTCGCCTCGAGCCCATGTTGGGCTCAAACTCCATGGTGAGTAACATACATATTGTTCTTTATTCACTATTTAACACCTTTCGTTGACCCTCCTAGAGGGACCTGTTGTCCTCACTACGACTGTCGTATGGCCAGTTCCCCTATGGCTTCGCGTCCCCTATGGACACATGCGCACATGGGCTCTGAAGGATGCCAACACTGCCCCCTCTCACATCTAAATTTGTGGAGATGGTAGGCTACGCTCCCGCCTCCTTTCACGACCTCATAGATGATGAGGTCAAAAGCGATGGCTCTAGCATCGACGACATTGTGGCATCTGGCCACCCTCTGTCCTGGGAGTGCGCTATGGCAGACACCCTAGGACAGCCATCGGTGGTAGCAGAATCTCTACAAACTCACACCCCTCCGGACCCTCATGCGAAGGCCCTCGTGCATGCGTAGGAGCACGGCAAGGAGTTACGACAAAGGCAGCAGAGTCTGCCACCACCTTTGCTAGCACACTCGGCGCAGCACACTGCGCCACGTGCGCGTAACCCAGCGAGTGGCGCTCGGGGTCATGCTCGCTAGGTCTAGCGTAACATCTTGGACGGAGAGAACAATCCCCAATAGTTTGCTCGGGCTGGCCAGAACATCGCTACTGTGGCGATGCTTCTACGTGGCCTTCCTGAGCCTGCTGGCCCCTAGGAATAGGCAATCCACTGGATCCTTTGGACGCTAGTGGGAACCACCACCGTCCAATAGGCGGAGAGCTCCACGTCGTGACACCGGCTCGTGGCCTCTTGCCCTACCGGGGGAATAGGGCCGCACTAGTCAAATCGCTCCATCCACTCACCACCATAGTTGTTGAGCGTGGGGCAGCAGGCCATAGCTGATCCCACATACCCTTCATCTCCCTGAGGTGCTTCTTGTCAGACTTCTACCAAGCCTACCATGTCCTCTCACACTTGTCCTGTAGGTACTCGGTCTGCCTGAGTGCCTCGATCAGGTGACCCTGGTTGCGAATGGCCTTCCTCCTGAACTCCTCTAGCTCCTGGGTTATGGTCTTGTTCTGATATTGGATTTTCAGCATATCAATCCCCTTGGACCTTTCTCTGTCTCCTCTGTGGTTGAACTCGGCCTTCTTGTTGTCCAACTCTCTCTACAACTCCAAGACCTTGCTGTCGAGGTAGCAGTTCCTATTGCCTAGGTCGGCGGCTTTGTCCTGTAAGTCGGCGACCTCGGCTCTGTGGACTTCTTCATGACAGTTGAGCTCATCTTGTAGCTTGGCAACTGTCTCAAGTAGACTAGCTTGCTCCTGTGCTCCCTGCGAGTCTTGCTCCTGGTACTCCCACAGAAGGGCCTGGTCCTGACGTCTCCTCTGCTCTAGCTGGGTCACATACCTATCCTGCTCTAGTAGGTGGATAGCTGAGACACAAAGGCATCTATCCTCCTTGGCAAGGATAACTCTGCCGGCTGTGAAACTCTGCTCACTAGGGGTAAGGCTGAGGTCGAGGGCCTAGGGAAGTAGATGAAACTCTATCGTCTTTTGGTGCTCGTAGTGGTCCCTCATCACTTTGCGAAGTGCCTTGTGTGAGATAGCTTGCAGTCCCTCCTCGACTGTGTCCTCTATAGTCAACTCGGTGAAAGCTGGGACAGAAGGTAAGGTAGTGCTAGCTAGGAACTTGACTAAGGTGACAATTGGTCTTTCAATTCCTCCTTCCTGAGCTGGCTTCCCGGTGCAGGTGACCTTGACAAGCTCGTCGGGGACACCTAACATGACGAGAACTCGGCAGAGGGTCTGTGAAAACCCCCGAGCTCACGTAGATCGAAGGTAAGCTTGGCGTGGTCCAGAGGTAGCGGTCCTAGAGGCGGCCAGTCGACATTCATTGCCATCTGCATGTTTTAAGGAACAGGTGTTAGCAGGTCAATAATAGATAAGCCTTGCATAAAAGTAAATACAGGGTCGATATATAACCAAAAGAAGGGTTGTTCACGTCTTATTCTATCGTCCATTTCTAAGGGTTTCGTCCTATGGTCAAGTATGGCTCTGATACCAACTGAAGCGACCTGATTTCCGCGAAGGGAAATCCACAGTGTCGAAGTGTAATAAGACCATTGTAGATCATATTACCCAAATTCCAGTCGAATACCACATCCATACAACGATAATATCAGAGTACAAATAGTGCAAAATTACATAATTTATTACACCGCCGTATTGGCGGAATCAAAAGTAACATTCATTCAGAACAGCTTGAAGATAAGATCGCCAAACTCGAGCGTAGGCACGAACCCCTCAACCATCAAACTCCTCGGAGCTATACTCCTCAGCAGAACTTGTGTGCCAAAATTTATCAGTATGATTTATACTGGCCACTCCCACCCTATGAGCATTGCTTTATGGAAATTGGATGCAAGTTGGATATAATCAAAAGGAATCTATAAGGCTGGGGTTTCCTAAGCAATAGCATATAAGTATATAATAATAGTTGGTCAAGTTTTAACACCATTCCTACACACATTCCACCCTATTCCCTTTCCTAGAGCTAGGTTTCGATCCTAGGATCGATATACCACCATCCACACCAACACCATACCATCGCTCAGTCGATAGGCCAACTCCCTCTCAGCACTGTCTCAAGGCCCATAGCCCCTGGCTACGACCGACACTCTCTCACGGGGGAAGAAGAGAAGGACTCATCTCATTATCTAGTTTAAGCGAAACCTAGGAAAGGTCCATAGCCGACAAGTCGGCACATGTATCAATTGATCAACCATACACTCTACAGAGGTTTTACATAACCACAAGATCCGCCTTCCTTGCTGACCATCATCAACTAGGCTGATTCTGACCGCTTGTTAGCCTAGGATAATGCCACTCTACCATTCAGCCATGGTACACCCCAAGTCTAGTCTGGGGCGGCTGAAACTATGAGTCATGAGCTGGGTCCACAAGGTCTCCATGAAGTCTTAGAAGGGTGTGGGGGAAATCCTCTGCGCCCCGTACCTCCTTACACTGTCCACTATCAACCTAGCAGTAGTGGCAATATCCTACCAAGTAGTCCAGCCGTCCTGCACCATATAGGGCGAGTGGTACGTAAGGCTTCCCGGTGAATCTGAGTACTAGTAAGTCCTTAGAGATGACCAAGATAGAATGTCTTCATCAGGGTTTCCATTTACCGTGCCACCACAACACCTCCATCCCGGGCTCCTCCCATCACAGGTTCACACCTAGGACCACCTCATATACCATTTTACCCACCACAGGTATCCATTCCAGGGGTGCCCAGGTAGCACCCCATGGCAAGACTTGCCCTAGGCTCATCGTATACTCCATCTTGGTCGACACAACCCTCACCCTCCACACACCCAAGTCACACACGCAACACTCTCCCCGTAGTCCAGAATACACCACGCATTAATGTAGTATAAGCGTAGTAGAAGTACAAGCAAATGAAATATAGCAGTAAGCATGTGTCTAACCTAAGAGCAGGGTATGCAGGGGTAAGGTTGCGTCAAGGTAATGGCCATCAAGTAAGCATACTACCATGCAAGTCCTATCATAGTATGATTATAACAGTAAAGTAAAGCAATAGCAGTTCTACATTAGCCATGTGTAATAGGTGCTATGAGATTGGGTGGGATGTGGCACCTTCAGTGTAGTCGTCTTCCGTTCTCCTCACGGTACTCACGATTCTCGTCCATCTAGTTCTCCTTCGAGTCTGCATCGATCACATTATAGTCACGTTAGCGACGTCTATAGAATAGTATAAGAAAGCAATGAAAATTCAAAAGAGCCAAATGCACTCAAACACCCCATTGCGTAGAGCTTGATTTTAGATGAATTTTGGTCCTAGTTTCATATTTTTCTGAGGTCGTATGAATTAGTTATCAATTTCTGAAGTTTAAATCATTTCTAAAAATGGGAAAGACCGAATTAATCCTAGGCAGACACGTGTCACGCTGTGACTGGTCCACATGGCATGCTGACATCAGCATGACATCATTGGCTCGACTCTGAGCTAACAAGTGGGGTCCTGCTGACGTCATCTTGATGTCAGCATGACGTCAGCAACGTCATCGTTCTGACAGGTGGGTCTAGAGGCTCTTGAGTCACTGACATGTGGGTCCGGTCAAAGTCAACGTCAGGTCCATGGGTGAGTCAATGGTCAACGGGCAGGGTCACTAATGTGTGGGGCCAGTGGTGCTGACGTCAGCATGACGTCACCTTGGCTGTGCTGTTACTGACAGGTGGGACCCGCGTGACGTAGTCATGATGTCACTCACCGACATGTGGGTCCCGAGTCTTTGTGACACTGACATGTGGGTCTGGTCAACTATCAACGTTGACCGGTCAATGGTCAACTCAGACTGGGTCTCAAACGGGCTCGGGTTGGGCTGGTCTGGGCCTGGCCGACCCGGACACGTGGCATGCTGTGGCGCTGCCACGTCGATGCCATGGGCTCCCACTGGGCTTTGTCTACTGTGCGGCCCACACTGTGTGGTCCACGGTGAACTCAGGTTCACTGTCCATGGACCGTTGGCAGGCCTACGGTGGACCGAGTCCACCATCTTTTCCTTTCAGCTCGGCTCACGTGCACCGAGTGCAGGCGCGTGCGGCCGGCGAGTGGAGGCCCTCTGCTTCCCTCCCAGCGTGTTCCCGCCAGTGGTGTGCTCACCGGTGAGTCTTCCACAGCGGCGATGGCGTCTAATTAAGGTGGGGGAAAGCTCCCCTAGGCCATGGCAAACATGATGGTGGGGTCTAGGTGGTGGCCGAGGCTTTCTAGGGCGCTAGCCACGGCGGTCGGTGGCTCGAGCACGACGATGTACGGGGACGGCGTGGTGGCAGCGGCCAAAAGCTGGTGATGTGGTGCGCGTGAGCGTCACGGTGCTGGTGCGGGCTTGTTAGGCAGGTTGAGGGGACTTCTGGAGCCTCCGGTGGCCTTGGCCACGGTGGTGGCTTGATTCGGCCATGGCGGTGGTTCAGTGGTGAACGGTGCAGGCACATAGGAGCACTACGGGGCTCCGGTGGGGCAGTCACGACATGGTCATGGATGTGTACGTGAGTGCGTGTGTACCTAGAGGCCGAAGACGGCCCTAGCCTATGCGCTCCTGGTGTGGAGCACCATGGCCGACACAATGAGGTCCGGTGGCGAGCAGGGGAAGGCTGGGGCTCACCTTTGGTGTTGTGGAAGATAGGATGGTGACGCAGTGGCGAGTTGCGGCCATGTAGCTCCGGAAGCAGCATAGTGCAGTGTAGTGCAGCGTAGCGTCGACGTGCTTGATCGGGGTGACGTCCTCTGCTCCGGCGACACCGGCGACATCACGCGGCTTTAGCGCTCCCCCCTTCTTCCTCCTCTTCTCTCTCTTCTCTCTTGGTTCGGGTGCGCAGTGGTTGGCCACACAGTGGCGGCGGGGCAATGAGAGAGCTCAGGGCTCCTGGGGTCGGGGCTTTTATAGTCGAAGCTCAGCCATGGAGCTCGGTGAACGGCGGATGGAGATCGAGGGGCGGAGGCACATGCATCGCATCCAACGGCCCACGCGTGGTTGTGTGGGCACAGCGCCAAGGGGACAGGGCCATGCCCCGGGCGTGACCCCTTGGCCCGCTCTTGCCAGCGTTGTCGGCCTCCGGTCGTGCGGCAGTTGAGGCGTGGGCGGAGAAGATGAACAGGAAGGCTGACGGGTGGGGTCCAGTGGCAGCGGCAGCAAGCAAGGCAGACGGGAGCGCGGGCGTGAGCGACGTGCTGGGCTGGCTCATGGGCCGCGTGTGCGCGCGCTGAGTGGAAGGTGGGTGCGGTTGGGCTGGCTGGGCCACGAAGCCGAGCAGGCCTGGCTGCTGTGAGGCTTCCTTCTTCCTTTTCTTTTTCTATTTTCTTTTTCTTCTTCTTTGTTTTGAATTCAAATTTGGTTTGAAATTTGAATTCCAAATTGGTGTACCTTTTAGATATGATGCCCATATCATTATTGTATATATATTAGGAATTTATTTAGCTATTTTGTATAACAAAAATAGGTGTAGTTTTGTTATACACAAATGGAAATATTTTTCTTTTTAAACATTTATTCTTTGATTTGAGTAATAATTACTTTATGGTGTATTTCTTTAAAGGAGTTTTTTAGGCATTACATAAAACAGATGAAAATCCAAATCACCATTTTAGTTAACATTATATGCTATGTTTCTTTTGTCAGCATTTAGATAAACATGATTTAACATATGGCATGCCATGCTTATGTGTTGACTTGGGTTGGGGTTAGACCTAATGCATCTCTTTGGTTGGGTTTCTATACATGACACTTATCAACACATGGGAGTTTTTGAGAAAATTTTTGTAGTTGGTATTTTTGGTGTATGGATTTTTGGGTTGTTACAAAAGCCCTCCAAGCAACGCTTGCGTCACTTTGACAATGAGAGGCGCAGGGCCATAGGCGAGTCGATCACCAAACTCCTAGCAGTCGGGTTCATCAAAGAGGTATACCACTCTGACTGGCTAACTAATCCTGTTCTTGTGAAAAAGAAGTTCCTAGACTTCTATGACGAATACAACATTAGGATTGATTGGGCCTCTGTCGGGCACCCGCGTACCAATGGTCAGGTTGAGCGGGCCAATGGCATGGTCCTCCAAGGACTCAAGCCCCACATCTTCGACTAACTCAAGAAGTATGCCGGGCAATGGGTTGCAAAAGTTTCAACGATCCTTTGGAGCCTAAGAACAATGCCAAGCCAGTCCACTAGGGTTCACCCCTTTCTTCCTCGCATATGGAGCCGAAGTAGTGTTGCCCTCTGACCTCGATCATGGTGCCCCGAGAGTAAAGGCCTTCAACCAAGACCGAAGCTGCGAAGGCTTAGCAGGATGCGGTCGACCTGCTCGAGGAGGCTCATGAGACAACCATCATCCGCTCCGCTCATTACCAACAAACTCTCTGCAGGTACCATGAAAGAAAAATTAAGGTAGGATCCTCGATGGTCGGTGCCCTTGTACTCTGAAGGACCTAGTCAACCAAAGAGAAACCTAAACTCTCTCCACCATGGGAAGGACCCTACATGGTGATCGAGGTGATCTGGCCAGGCACCTACCAGCTGAAGGATGACAACGGCAATGTTCTCACCAACACATGGAACATCAAACTATTACATCATTTCTTCCCTTAAAACTCGGTCTTACCATTTTCTTTCCATTCAACGTTTGCTCCTACAGCACCCCAGCTCGAGCACTCTTGGCCTGGGTCACTCGGAGGCTCCATGGGGGTGCGATACCACCCTCCTTTCTTTACTATCTTGTAGTAATAATTCTGACTCAAACAAAAGGGGATCGCCCTAAACGAAAGGGCATTCCGTTCCTTTGATTATCCTATGTAACTTGCGCTTTAACCTCCCGACAGATCATACCCCACCACGACCTATGGTTATGAGTAGCTGAGCCTCGCAGGCCATGCCTAGGTTCTTAAGGTTGGAACCTATAGGTCAACGGGCAGGTGTGAAAAAGAAAGGACAAAAGACAAAATTAGGCAAGGATATAAACAAGGGCGGATTGGACAAGCTTCCCCTCATGAGTGATTTCATCACAAAATGAACTTAGAATATTCATGAATGTCAAGCTGTTCATACGAGGGCTCCCCCATGAACTCATCTCTTAAATGAACTAACTATTTTTACTCTAAACTCTATTATTGCCTCCCGGCGGCATCGGCTGTCGGTATGGTCGACAAGCATGAAGGCAGCTCTCTTCCGATCGGGATGACGTTCGGCTCTGTTGGGGGTAGGATGACGCTCGCCTCCGACCTGGTCGCCACTCCCACCATAGGCTAGACAACATCTTCTCAGTGCACGCCTTTAGCCAGGGACGAATGGTGAGCCTCCATCACCCACTGTGCGGTGACATGCTCAGCAACCATCTGCGCATGTGGCACCAAACTCTTCCCTAGCACATGGATTTCGTCTATGCTCCACCCGTCGGCGTATCCTCTGCAGATGGTCATGAAGTCTAGATCAGGGTGATGGGTCACCACTAAGGTCAGCAACCCTATTGTTCCAAAGAACATGCCATCAGAGATGAGCGCTCGAACTTCGTTCGAGACCTCCACCAGCTGGACGATAGGCGTACTAGTGCTCGGTCCTGACCCAAACGCCTTAGAGATGACCACCTACATGATGTTGTGAATCTAGTCGAGCTCCCCCTCGAGAGCACGTTGATCCTCAAGGGACTAGGCTAGCGCCTCCACGCCCCAATTGATCGCTGCTTTGATCGTCTCTAGCTCTTGCTCTAGAGAGCCGATCTTTCTACCCAGTTCTAGAAAAAGACAACAAATTTAGAAGCAAAGGAAATGAAAAATCAAGGTATCAACTGAGGGTGGAACATGTATGTACCAAGGCAGGAGCTTTCGAGAATGGAGAGCCCTTCCTCTTGCTAGGTCACCCTCTTGAGCAGTCGAGTGTTCGACTCCTCTACCCCAAGCATTTGCCCCTAGAGCACAACCACTTCTTGTTTGGCATCCTGACTGGGCCTTCTGCTCTACCTCCAGAGCCTCCAAGGACTTCTGAAGCACCACCTCAGTCTCCACCAAGTGGACCTTCGCCGTGGCAAGTTCCCGCTCCGCAAGCAGTCGCCCACTCGACCGCATGTAACTCCGCCGCCCTGTGCTCCCGTTGCCTCAGCCACCCGGTCTTGGGACTCATGATAGACGGACTCTAGCTAGTGCTTGAGCTCAGTTAACCTTGCCGAGAATGCTATCGCTTCCTGCTCCAACTGACCATGCTCCTCCCGAAGAAATTGGGACTTATGGATCAACATCATCTCCATATCCTATGAGATAAGAAGCAGGCATGCTTAGACAACCATTGAAAGGCCAAGGAATCAAGGAGAACACCAAGAATGTAGAGAACTTACCTCTAGCAAAGCATGGCAGGTTGACTGTCAAAGCCTGATGGATGAGCTCAACCCTCTCTAAGGCCTCCTTGAGCCTCAGCCTTGGTAAGGGTGAGATCAGACTCCATCGATAGTCCTATCTCCCCAAGCAAGTGCCAGAGCTTCACCTCCTCCTCATCACGAAGGATGAACCTAGGCCTTTCCTAGCTCACTAGGGCAAGGCCACACCAGCTCAGTAGGTCACCCTCAACCAGCTGGAAGATCTAGCCATCATAGTATCATGCGATGATCAGATCATCACCAGCTCCTAGGACGACGGGATGGCTTGGGGCTCCACCCTAGTATCTCCCTCACCGGAGAAGGGGATGTCCACCACCAAGGACTCCATGGCTTGCCGATAGATGCACTACCTCTAGCCTAGCCACGGTTCCTCCCAACCCCTCTAGCTTTGACTAGGTGGACGAAACCATGGGCTCCTCTGCTAGGCAAGGTTGGGAGCCCTATTTCCCTCCTCTCTTCCTCCACAACTATTGTTGGAGGGAGCACGAGAGTCACCTCCGACCTGACCTCCACCATCACCACGGGGATCACCACCATCATAGTAGCCACCGTTCTCATGATTAGCTAGGGAAGACACAAACCCCAATGGGAAAGGCCACACCGCTGCCAACCTACATCCCCCATCGCTCAGTTGTGACCCACTGCAAGCTGGGTCTCCACTCTTCTCACATGGGAGGTGGGGAGATTCCCAGTCCTGCCAGCCCCTGGCTGTTGTTAAACAAGCATAGGTTAGTCACACTCAAAAACTCAACTATGAGAAAAAGGAGCATGAATGCATACCTAGATGAAAGCGATAGAGCCATGAAGCCTTGACCGGTTGACAATAAGCCAACTAGACAAGGACCACTTGCGGGTCACGACCTGTGCCCCCTCGCATCAATCGAGAGAGGGGCTGACCCGGCCGGTCTCGATCGTGGCCTGCCAACTCATGGCAAAACCACCTGGAGCAACTGGCGGGGCATCCCCCTATTGGTGGTCATGCACACATGCCGACCCCAAAGATGTGGGGGAACGAATCATGTCCCCCCTGACCGACTAGCGTGCTCCTGCCACACTCAGAGCAGGGGGGCACGAAGTCCGACGATGCCTTCGAAGGGTGCAGTGACCACGCCTGCTTCGCCTCTCATTCGAGGGTGGTGTCTTCACTTGTAGCGTGCTTCCTCGACTTAGGAACATTGCCACACATCTCCACATCACGCCCGCCGCCTGATGGACACAGCCGTGGGCTCACGGTGCTCCACTGAGGTCACAACAGCGCCTCTGACTTCTTTGTCCTCTGAGGCACTTATGTCATCACCCATGCCATGGGCTCCTCCGACTCGAGCTCCGCCTCCATGTCACTCTAGCTCTCGCCCCCCGAACCCGCCAGTTGATCTCCTTCTCCTTATCGAACCTCCTCCAGACCCTTTCGGCTTTCCTCCTCTTCTTGGCAAGCACTGTCTCCCTCTGGGTAGTTTGCCGAGCCACACCTTCCAGCCCTCTCAGAAGATGCGGCCAGGATTTATAGCCTGCGAGTCCCTTCAAAATGGGCAACTCAGAATCAATCAAAACATCAAACAAGAAGGAAGAGGACACAAAAAAGGGGGCATACAAAATTGGATAGCTTTACGGCATGAAGGGGACCGAGCATCCCTTCGAGGGAGTCTTTATCCCTCAATTGCAGCACTTGAATGAGATGACTCTAGACTTCATCCTTTGGCAACTCCTCCGATGATGCACGGTCAGGATCCATCAGGCCAGAGTATTCCTACACCGGCCGCATTCTTTCTGCCAACGGGGCCACCCTGATGGCGAAAGAATGTATAGAAGGCCCACAACCTATTGAGGCCATGCTACACAAGCCTCTGAAGCTCCTATCTCGATAACCTCCAACTTGTTCTACCGACTGGTGGGAACCCACGACCAACTTTCCCTCCTCTACTGGCCTTTTTCTGGTGAACATCAGGGAATGGCACTTCCAGTCGGGTTCCTGAATGTAGAACCACTCACCGTGCCACCCTCGGTTGGAGTCATAGGGGGTAGTATGTAGGGTAGGGGACCAATGGCTTTGGTTTCTTCTACATGGCGAATCCCCCAACCAGCATGATTCTGGGTGGCTTCCCCTTCGGATAGGGCTCGCCCGCTGAAGATCTGCCGAAAGAGGTCCATGTGCAGGCTCCATCCCAAGGAAGGCCTTGTAGACTGGTGACAAAATCAGGTGATGTGTAGTACCCTAATTGGTTTGAGGTGTTGTAGCTCTAGGCGCCACTCATCGAGGAGCCCATGCAGGAACCAGTGCATGGGATACCCGAGCCTACGCTCGTGGAAGGCGAGGAAGGAGACAACCTCATCGGCTCAGGGTTGTAGAACTTCCCCCGGCACAGGAGCCCTCTAATGGACCACCTGCTTCAATGGGAGAAGCCCCTTCTCGGTGAAGGTGACCAGCACCTCCTCATCCACATTGGATGGTCTCTAGTTTGGCATCATGCCTCAGATTTACAGACGAATCTGTGAGTTCTCTTCTCCCTCGCTCTACCCTCCTCTCTCCTAGAAATTGTCGTGGCACACGAATAGACTTGGTGAAAGGGAGGAAGGAGGAACGACAACGGTTGAAGGAAGGCGAAAGAATGGGAGGAAAATCCTCTCTCTTCCCCCTATTTAATACGAAAAAGCATGCGGCGGGACATGGCCCTGGCTGATGGGACGCGCCCTGCTCGATGAAGTGTCACTCGGTTAGCAGGACATGGCCTAGGTAGGGCCCACCACTACTACAACCCGGGCACAGGGAAGTAAGGTGCAACTGCATGCAAACGATCCTCCGCCTTCATAGGTAGGATTTGGAAGGGCCCCACTAATGGAATCTCCATCGAGAAGAGGCCAATGGATCACATGTGGTAGAACCTCCTAAATTATAGGACCCACATGCACCTGTCACTATCCAATGACCTCTGATGACTATGAATATTTTCTCGGTAACTTAAGAAGTCTGTCGGGTGTCCTCGGGGAACCCCGAATCATCCACGATTTTTGAGCAGGATCCCATTTGTCAGGGACCTAATACCGGGGTACCCTAGAAGGTGGAACCAATAACCACCGAGCGTTAAAAACTTCTAGATGGATAAGGGCACAATAACGTCTCTTGCTTGAATGATAGGAGTTTGGTTCCACCTCGCCCGACGCCTTTGGGGCAAGCTCGGTCTCGCCTGAGGGCTGAGGGATAGACTCTGCCTCGCCCGACGCCTTTGGGGCAAGCTCGGTCTCGCTCGAGGGCTGAGGGATAGACTCCGCCTTGCCCAACCCTGGAGGGGCGGGCTCGGTCTTTACCAAGAGATAAGGACTGGCCTCCGCTTCACCCGACGATCAGGAACGTGCCTCGCCCTGCTCGGTATCTAAAGACTGATTTCATCTTACCTGACAAGTTCTCCCCGTTCCCTCATGGTGATGGGTATAGGGCATGACAAGATGTTCGGGTCAACCATGGCTCCAAGGACCATACCCTGCGCCCTGGCAGGAAAAGTACTACTAGGGAACGATGGGACAGGTGCTTTAGACCCTTCTGGGCGCCGTAGAGCCTGAAAGGTGTTTCAGGTGCGTGCCCCTCGCCCTGTAGAGTTGTAGGCGCCGCCTTTAGCTCTGGGACATAGAACCCAACGAAGATATACGACAACCACTATGCTCCAGAAAAGGATTTGCTATCTCCACGAACGACGGATATTCCATCACCACGTTATGGCCCCAAGGGAGCTGTGCCCGCTACTCGACCCCTTCGTCCCTCCGACGAAGACTCATAGGAACCAGAAGGCAGTGCTGGAGCAAGGCTGAGGGAGACTCATAAGTCAAAACCACTATACTGTAGCCCATACCCTACGCATGGCAGCATTCTGTAACCAACCTGACATTCTATAGAGGCATCGACAGTATTGTAGGTGCTTATCTTCCTTCGCACTCATCAGAATGAAGAACCAGGCCGGGTAGACGTGAGCCACAAGACTAGGTAAAATACGCATCCTAAAGCCCTCACCCTTGTAAAGCTAGCCCCTTCAGTCTATAAAAGGGGATGCGCTTCCTCCACCAAAGGGGCCCCCGATCTTTGACGGCATAGCACACAACACTCACACAGTCAAGCTGCGATCAAGCTCTTGGCCTCCTTTCAACCCTTCCATCAGAGACTTGGGACCAGTCCCTCTCTCGATCAGTTTGTACTCCCCTACTATGAACCATTGTTCGGTGCTAATAACATGAGCAGCAACAAACTAGACGTAGGGACATTCGGCCTAAACCAGTATAAATCTTGTGTCCTTTAGTACACCATCGGAGCCTAACACGCATTACTATAAATTTACTTGTCGGCGGTTGTACAAAACACCAACAGTTGGCATGCCAGGTAGGGGAGCTTGCGCATTCCAGATTAGGCCTCGGATGGCCACCCATGCAATCAGCTGGGCCCCAGGCGTACACATGCGTTTCGGCGACCTAGATTTTATCGTCACACTAGGAGGAGAACTAGCGCTGACCCACATGGCCACACAGTCTCTCCCTTCCATCAACCTCAGGTATTTGAGGCTTGAGGGCCTGCAGGGCGACTCCCTTGGAGCCTAGTTATCCAGGGAGCCCCCGCGCAGCATCCCCCTTTTTCCAGAAGGTCCCGTACGAAGCGCCCCGACAACGTTTCCGTTCGGTCTCCACAATGCCGCGGTGACCGCTGGCCACCTTCTAGCTCTACGCATGGTTCAGCCGCCTACGGACAGCGAATTCATGGGGGTAATCGAACACGATCCGGAGACACTCTACGGGCTCCTCACGGAGGAACCAGAGTCATCCTCCAGCCCTAACTCCAGCAAGGGGAGCCATCACCCTTCCTGGGATTGCTTCATGACGCAAACCCCTGAGGGGCACATCCAAAGCATCTCTAGAGAGGAGACAACCCCAATTGGCAACCCCGATGCTAGGATCGAGGTAGAGACGGTGGCTCCATCTCACATAAGGATGGAGCAACTGAGAGCATGAAAGCTGGAGATCGAATGACGCCAGACAATAGCTTGTCCGGGAGTACCGAAACATCGAGGAGGAGATCAAGCAGCCGCTGGAGCATGGTGGGCACGCACGCGTCTCGGCCCGTGATGTGCATCGGAGGATCCTCACCGATGATGGGACTCTCCCTCACTTCGCTCGGGCAAGCCAGAACATCGCCGCCATGACGGCCTTGCTTCATGGCCTCCCAAAGGCCACGATGTCTGAGGATCGCTAGGACCACAGGGAGATTCGCACGTTGCTTGAGCGTGCAGCGGCGTAGTAGGCGGAAAGTTCATTGTCTCGACAATGCAAACCCAACACCAGCCAGCGCACGCCCTCAGTGTGTCCCACCAGGGATGTGTCCATTCACCAAACACCGCCAGGCGACGGGCAGCCCTCCGCCGTCCTAGTACATCAACGCCTCGGCCATGGCCGCGACGTACGCAGCATCATCGACGCTCGGAAACGCGCCCATGGCGACGATGGAGAAGCAGCACGCCGTGGCTACCATCCCCGATGTGGTGGACGCTACGACAACAATGAGGACCGAAGCTCGAGCCCCGGCCTGCCAGGTCCTCAGGCCTTCGGTCGGCACATCCTCAATGCTGCGTTCCCCCTAAGGTATCGACCGCCTACCAACATCCCTAAATATTCTAGTGAAACAAATCCCGGGCTTTGGCTCGAAGACTATCGGCTTGCATGTCAGGCCGATGGAGCGAGTGATGATGATTTCATTATTCGCAATCTCCCGCTATTCTTGGCCGATTCGGCGCGAGCATGGCTGGAGCACTTACCGTCCAACGCCATTCAAAGTTGGGCGGATCTAATGGAGATCTTCGTGGGCAACTTCTAGGGCACGTATAAATGCCCTGGAAACCCATGGGACCTCAAGAACTACCGCCAGAAGGCTGATGAAACCCTCCACGGGTACATTCGGCGCTTCTCTCGGCAGTGCAATGAGCTCCCTAACATCGCCGACGTGATAGGAGCCTTCTTATCTGGGACAACCTATGAATCCCTGGTCCACAAGCTAGGACATAGGGGCCCGCGGACTACCAAGGAACTCCTGGACATCGCCACCAGTCACACCTCTAGAGAGGAGGTGGTCGGAGCCATCTTCGATCGCTCCAATAGAAGGATGAGGCAGGACAAGGACGCTAGTGAAGGCGCCTCCAACCATCCCAACAAAAAGAAAAATAAGAAGCAATGGCGCGACAACTCACTCGTGGCTGCTGCTGACCGCAAAGGTGGTCGAAAGCCTATGGAGGGCACTCCGAACCACTTCGAGAAAATGCTCGAGGGGCCATGCCCAAACCATGCCTTCCCGGCCAAGCATCTATACAAGGATTGTGGCCTCATGCACAAATACTTGTCCAGGGGCCTTAACAAAGGGGAGCAGGGGAAGGAGCCTGTTCCTGCCATAGACGACGCAGAGGAGAAGGACAATGCCTTCCCAACGCCGACCGGTGCCCTCATGATCTTTGGAGGATCAACGGCCTACGACTCCAAGCGCCGCCAGAAGGTCACACGCCATGAGGTCTATACAGCCAGACCGGCCATGCTAGCCTTCCTCTGGTGGTCAGAATCCGCCATAACCTTCGACCGAACTAACCATCCAGATGCCGTCCCACATTCAGGAAGGTACCCACTTGTCGTTGATCCGATCATCGGTCCAAAGCGGCTCACGAAAGTACTGATGGACGGAGGCAGCGGCCTCAACATCATGTACACCAAGACGCTCGATGAGATGGGTGTCGACTGAACAAACCTCCATCCCATCTGAGCGCCTTTCCATGGCGTCATGCCTGGTAGGCAAGCCGTTCCACTAGGGCAAATCGATCTGCTGTCACTTTCGGGGATTGGTCCAATTACCGGACTGAGACCCTCACCTTCGACGTAGTGGGGTTCCCGGGGACTTTCCATGCCATCCTGGGATGACCATGCTACGCGAAGTTCATGGCCGTCCCCAATTACACGTACCTTAAGCTAAAGATGCTGGCCCTTGTGGGGTCATCACCATCGACACCTCCTTCCAGCGCGCTTATGAGTGCGAAGTCGAATGCTGCAGACATGCTTCCACAGTCATCGCCTCCGAAGAGCTCGTCACCCTTAGGGAGGAGGTCGTTGAAGGGGCACCCGACGCGAAGAGGTCATCTGGGTCGTTTGAATCGGTGGAAGGACCCAAGGAGGTCCTCTTGGACCCTAGCAACTCCGAGGGCAAAAAAGTCTATATCAGGAACGCGCTCTCCTCCGAATAGGAAAGCGCGCTCGTCGACTTCCTCCGTGATAACAAAGACATCTTTGTGTGGAAACCCTCAGATATACCGGGCATCCCGAGGGAGGTCGCCGAGCATACCTTAAAAATTCACCCGGGCTCCAAGCCAATGAAGTAACACCTGTGTTGCTTCAACAAGGAGAAACGCAGGGCCATCGGTGAGGAGATAGCCAAACTGCTAGCCGTAGGATTCATTAAGGAAGTATACCACCTAGAGTGGTTAGCAAATCCCGTTCTTGTGCGAAAAAAGAGCGGGAAATGGAGAATGTGTGTCGATTACACTGGCCTCAACAAAGTGTGTCCAAAGGATCTGTTTCCTTTGCCACGAATAGACCAAATAGTCGATTCCACCTCAGGGTGTGAAACCCTCTGCTTCCTTGATGCATACTCCGGCTACCACCAAATCGCGATGAAAGAGTCCGACCAGCTTGCGACATCTTTTATCACCCCCTTCGGATCGTTTTGCTACATTTCAATGCCGTTCGGTCTGAAGAATGCTGGGTGACTTACCAGCGCTGTATGCTCAATTGCTTCGGAGACCACATCGGGCGAACCGTTAAGGCCTATGTCGATGACATCATAGTCAAGTCCAAGCGAGCTGACCACCTTGTCGCCGACCTTGAACAAACCTTTGCAAAACTCTGGGCAAATGACATCAAACTCAATCCTGAAAAATGCATTTTTGGGGTCCCAAGGGGCATGCTACTCGGCTTCATCATCTCCGAGCGTGGTATCGAAGCCAACCCAGAGAAGATATCAGCCATCACAAGGATGGGCCTGATCGATCAGCGGATCACAGGGTGCTTGGCTGCCCTCAGCCGATTCATTTCATGCCTCGTTGAACGAGGACTCCCCCTTTATCGACTCCTAAAGAAATCTGACCGCTTCGAGTGGACAGCCAAGGCTCAGGAGGCGCTTGACATGGTTAAGCAATTTTTAACTAAACCTCCCATCCTAGTTCCTCCATGCAACGGAGAATCCCTCCTACTATATATATCGGCAACCACCCAAGTGGTCAGCTCCACCTTGGTGGTAGAGTGAGAGGAAGAGGGGCACGCCTTCAAAGTGCAGCGCCCTGTGTATTTCATTAGTGAGGTGTTATCCGACTCCAAAGCCCGCTACTCCCAAATCCAAAAACTCCTCTACACCATCCTCATCACCAAGAGGAAGCTACGCCACTACTTTGAATCACACCCTGTAACAGTAGTGACATCATTCCCCCTCAGCGAGGTCATCCATAGTCATGATGCTACAGGAAGAACCACAAAGTGGGCGCTTGAGCTGATGGATCAGGGCATTTCTTATGCCCCCCTAATAGCGATCAAATCTCAGGTACTGGCTGACTTCATCGCAGAGTGGACCGAGGTCTAGATGCCACCAGCAGTCATCGATCAAGAGTACTGGACAATGTACTTTGATGGATCGCTAATGAAGAAGGGCGCCGGAGCTGGACTAGTTTTTGTATCTCCCCTCAGGGTCCACATGAGGTACATGGTTCGGCTCCATTTCCCCTCATCAAACAATACCGCAGAATACGAAGCACTCATCAACGGCCTATGAATCGCCATCGAGCTAGGCATTCGACGCCTCGACATCAGGGGCGACTCTCAGCTGGTCGTCAACCAGGTCATGAAGGAGTCAAGATGCCACGATGCCAAGATGGAGGCATACTGTTAACAAGTCCAACGGCTGGAGGACAGATTCGATGGCCTCGAACTCAATCACATCCCAAGGCGCCTCAACGAAGCAGTCGACACACTCACAATTGCAGCGTCCGGCCGAGAGCTAGTCCCGACAGGCATCTTTGCCAGCGATCAACACAAACCCTCGGTATGCTACATGGGGTCAGAACAAGCCGATGATGGCCCATCTAGTCCGACCCCAGGGGCCGATCCGCCAACTGCTCCGCTCGACCCCGAGGTTATGGAGCTTGAAGAGGACCCAGCAGCGGAGTCTGACCCTCCCGATGATGGGAGAACACTTTACCTCGACTACCTCCTCCACGACATACTACCAGTAGACAAGATGGAAGCCCGACGGCTCACGCGACGCGCCAAGTCCTTCGTTCTTGTAGAGGGCGAACTCTACAAACAGAGTCACATCAGTATTCTACAACTCTGTATCCCTGGTGAATAGGGGAAGCTCCTGCTGGGCGACATCCATGGTGGAATCTACGGTCATCATGCTGCACCAAGAACCTTGGTTGGAAATGCATTCCGACAAGGCTTTTACTGGCCCACTGCGGTAGTCGATGACGAGCAAATTGTACGCACCTGCGAAGAGTGTCAGTACTATGCTCGGCAAGCACACCTCCTGGCCCAGGCACTCTAGATGATCCCCATCATGTGGCCCTTCATGGTCTGGGGGCTTGACCTGGTTGGGCCACTCAAAAAGGCACCCGGGGGCTTCACCCACCTACTTGTCACCATAGACAAGTTTACAAAATGGATTGAAGCTCGACCAATATCCACGATCAAATCCGAGCAGGCTGTGCTATTCTTCCTCGACATCATCCATCGCTTTGGAGTACCGAACTCCATCATCACAGACAATGGCACACAGTTCACTGGTAGGAAATTCATTTGATTCTGTGATGAACAACACATCCGGATCGATTGGGCAGCCGTCACACACCCCTGGACGAACGGCAGGTCGAGCGCGCAAACGGCATGCTCCTCCAAGGCCTCAAACATAGAATTTTCAACTGGTTGAACAAGTTCAGCGCGCGCTGGCTCGCTGAGCTCCCGGCCGTGCTCTGGAGCCTAAGGACAACTCCTAGCCGGGCCACCGGCTACACACCTTTTTTCATGGTCTACGGTTCCGAGGCCGTTCTCCCAACAGACCTCGACTATGGAGCACCAAGAATCAGAGCGTACGACGAACAGGGGGCCGAAGCATCTCACCAAGATGCCATGGACTAGCTAGATGAAGCCCGTGACATCACCCTCCTCCGTTTAGCTAAGTACCAGCAGGCATTGCGATGGTACCACAGCCGACGGGTATGGGGTTGAGCCTTCAACGTTAGGGACCTCATCCTCCGCCTTGTGTAGAGCAATAAGGATCGCCACAAACTCTCCCCGCCCTGGGAAGGGCGCTACATCGTCGTGGAAGTACTTCGCCCAGGTGCCTATAGGTTGAAAGTTATCAACGGCGAGGTCTTCACCAACGCCTAGAACATTGAGCAGCTACGTCGCTTTTACCCTTAAAATAAGCATATACTCTTCCTTATCAGTTTTTGTCATTACAGAACCTCGATCCTTAGTGACTTCCGACCCCTGCAAATCACGAGGGGTCAGACCTCACTTGGGGGCTAAAATGAGTAATACAAATATTACGCTTGCAAAAACCTCCTGTGTTATATATTTGCAAACATTCGCTAAGTTTTCCATTCTTCTCATAAACAAGTCATAAGGGCTAAGATTTTGGGGAACAAATTCTAAATACAACTGGTAGGACTGTGGGAGACCCACGCCCTAGCAGCTGCAACCTCTTTGCTCACCAGCTTAATCAGAATTAGTTCGCCCACGTTCCTAGTTTCTTACAACTTAGACTGTGAGAAGGGTCGAAGGGCACTAAAACCATTTCTACAAAAAAGGGAAAGATAAAAAGATTGCTTACCATAGGCAAAAGATGAAAAATTGTTCATTTTTTGCACAAATTCGCCACTTACAAAGTGATTTCATTAAAAAAGGACTAATATACTTATAAATTCAGAGGACTGTTTACTCGGGGGCTTCCCCACAAAATTTTTCAATTACAGTCTTTGCTTAGCTTTACTAAAGTGTTGCTGTGGTCACCACACCATGCTCTCCATCGACGATGCCCAGGGCATGTACACGGGCCAGCTCGTCTACTACGGCCACCGCGCCATGCTCTCCATCGGCGACGCTCGGGGCATGTACATAGGCTAGCTCGTCTACTGCGGCCACCGCGCCATGCTCTCCATCGGTGATGCCTAGGGCATGTACACGGGCCAGCTCGTCTACTGTGGCCGCCGTGCCACGCTCTCCATCGGCGACGCCCGGGGCATGTACACAGGCCAGCTCGTCTACTACGGCCGCCGCGCCATGCTCTCCATCGACGACGCCCAGGGCGTGTACATAGGCCTGCTCATCTACTGTGGCCACCGTGCGACACTCTCCATCGGCGACATCCTGCCGCTTCGCGGGATCCTCAAAGACGCCGTCATCTGCAACGCCTCCGCCGGGGCGTCTGGGGATTACGCCATCATCGTCAGCCACAACCCCGACAGCGATGCCTCCGCTAGGGCGTCCGGGGACTATGCCATCACCTCCAGCCACAACCCTAACAACGGCGTCAGAGCAAGAAACACCTCCCGCCAAGGAAGGAACACAGCAAATGACGGCAAAGTCGACAACATACGGCGCCCACCAGCGCTCCTTCTCCTTCGGTAGCAGTGACTCCTCAGTAAGGGTGGCACGCACCATCTCATCTACATTGGATGACCTCTGGCTCGACATCAGGCTCTAGATTCACGAGTAGATTTGTGAGCTTTCTATCTCTCTAGCATTACTCTTCCTCACTCAGGAATCGCCACGATGCATGGACGCATTCGGTGGAAAGGGAGAAGGAGAGGTAGCGGCTCAGAGGCAGAAGAAGAGGTGGGATGAGAACTCCCCTCCCCTCCCTATTTAAAGAGGAGACACTATAGCTAAGGAAAGGAGAAAGGTTCGACAAAAAGCCCTCTCCCTTCCCATCCTTAAATACGGAATCAATGCTGATAGACACCTGAGGGGACGTGTTGGAACTGACGGGACATGCCCTGGTCGATGAGGCATCCCTCCCTTGGTCAAACTGGACACTGCCTGGGTAGGGCCCGCCACTAACCCGCTCTAGACGTGGCAATTAAGGCGCCCACATGGGCAGACGACCCTTTGCCTCCCCATGTAGGACCATGGAACGATCCGACAATAGGACCTCTATAAAGGGGAGCCCAACAGCTCTCCTGGGTCGACCATGTGGCCCAGGAGAGACGACGAACGAATGTCCAAAGAAAGATAAGCATCTCTGCCTTCTTACTTTACGCGTTAAAGATTTATTACCAAACTTCCGACCCCATCAAACGGTGGGGACATGAATATCACTCGGGGGCTACCGAGGATGTCTACCAGTCTAGACATCCTCTTCACCCGACCCCTCCATATGCTTGAAACCAGGGGTGTAGAATACATGCATAGAACTTTGAGTAAAACTGGACGAACTAGCAGACCCTATGCCTCGGTAGCTACGGTGTTTCTGTTCACCAGAAAAATCATACTCAACGCCCCTCGCGTCTCCAGCTTCGACGTTTGCCTTCTCAAGAAGGGTTCAGAGGGGTCCACCTACATAATCTCCCCCAAAGGAGAAGCTATCAGGTTGCCCAAGTTAATTAAACAGCTCGGACCGCCACCGAGGTATGAAAAACAAAGAATAGCGATTCTTATGCGGGTTACTCCAACCTCATCGCAAACATCAGGGCCCGAACCCCACATGGACACATCTGGTAGGAGCTTTTCTGTCACTCATGCCACCAAGGTAACGTTACCGACCCCACCTTTATTTCGATTAAATTATACATTCAAGCATTACATATGCAAAACATTACATCCCAATGCTTCGTGTCGCATCACGAAACGATCATCGCCTCATTCGATATAGGTGGCAGCAGGCTGAGGTTCAAAGGCCGGCCCACGAAGGGCTTGAGGCCACCTTATGCTGAACAGAGCCATGGAGAAATAACAGAGACAAGCCCCAGCGGCCCTGCCCGACCCTACTCAGAAGCGGACAGGGACGTCTCAACCTTTTCTCGTTCGATTCTAACCCCGAGCCAAACCCACAGAATCTCCACCAAGGAGAGGCCATCGGGCCACCTAAGCCTATCAAATGGCTCGGGCATCTGCCGGGAGGCGGGTTAAGAAGTTGTGGAGTGCCACCAAAGGGCTCTGCCGACCCCATCAGCAAATGATGGACCCAGATTCCACACGAACGTACCCGTTAGCAAGCTCATTGAGCGCGATACTTGAGCCATCAAGGCAAGTGTCGTTTACTCAGCCCCTCCGATTGTGAAAATCGAGGACGGGTAGCACACAAATTACGGTCGACCCCTATCAGACCCTGATAAGGCCCGGGGGCTCGAGCCGATCAATACAGGGACACAGGTTCGAAGGTCGTACCTTGTCGAGCCCATAAAGTCCCCATTTAGGGAATTCTGTTGGAAGACAGGGCAGGGAATATTGCAATGCCATCCAAGGACTTCGTCGACCCTGTCACCAAAACCACGGAATGGGATTCCATCTGAATGTTCTAGTCTCTAGTAACCCCGACCCTAGCAAATGCAGGGGGTCGGACCTTACTTGGGGGCTAGTTAAGGTACGGCTACCTCCCTTCCTTCTTTCGAAATAATCTCCTCGCATCAAGACCAGCGACAAGATTCGGGGGAACAGATTGGTAAGATCGCAAAAAAATCAAACAAAATGAAATTATGAAGCAAAATCACGAAACTGCATCCAGACTCGAAAATACTGACACTTGTTCACATATTACATATAAGTTGTTCTCAAAATTATTCAACTAACTACTCCCACGAAGGGATAACCATCTCTTTCAGATTATCCACTAGTTTTTTCGCAAGGGGAGCAACCATCTTCTCCATTGCCTCCAGCTCATCATCCTCATAGGTGGACGGGAAACCTTCGCTCATCACCTTCAGGTTGATTTCCTTCTCATAATGAGCATGGGCGACGGTGAAGGCCTGGGTGATCTCGGCGTGAAAAGCACTCTCCTCAAGTTGGCCCACCCGAGCCGTGATACCTGCGGCACGAGCCGCGAGCGGGCTGGTCTCCACCGGCTATGCCACCTTCAGGGCATCAAGGACCACCTCGACCGCAGCTTGCAGAAGATCATGCTCGTCGCTCTCAGTCTGAAGGGTCCTTTGTACATGGGCAAGCTCCTTTTCTAGCTTGACAGAGACATTTTCAGCGCTCAACCTTCGGCTCACCGTGTCACCGAGATCCACTCGGAGAGAATGGACCACCTCAACATCCTCGTCCACCTTCTGCTGAAGGGCCGTGGCCCTACTCTCGGCCTTCCATCGGAGGTCCCGCTCCATCTCCAGCTCCTTCAGGACCTCACCGGCCTTCTCATTAGCCGCGGCATTCCTCTACAGTAGCTCGTCTCGCTCCTTTTGGAGCCTAGTGATCTCCTCCCCAACCTGCTTTGACCTCGCCGACAAATCCTCAAACATCCCGTAGGCCTCCTCTGTGTCCTGATGCACCTAGGCCTCCTGCTCCTGGGTGGTAGCAAGCTGTGTGGCCATGTCTGCTCTCAGCTAGGCCTCCTTAGAAAGGCGATCCCACTCTGCCTTCTACTCATGGAGGAATCAGGATTTATTCTGGCTACGAGCAACAAGAATCTAAAGAGGAAGAAGACTGGTATCAGAAATGCGAAAACACAAAAACATGCGAAGAAAGAAGAAAACCAAGTGAATACCTAGGTAGTAGGAACAACGATTTCACACAGGGCTCCTCTGGCCTGGTCCAGGGCATCCAGCATGGTCGAGATTCTGATGTCAAGACCCTCCTACTCCATGCTCTCAGCATGATCATCGAGCGAGAAAAGAGCCGACGTCGGATCCTGGGCGGCCATCCACTGGAGCGGCGGCTCCCCCTGCACGGGGGAGTGGCTTCCTCCCGACAAAGGGGCCAGGGGTGGCTCCCTCCTGACCCTATGCGGCACCCCCGCCATGCTCGAGGACCCTCCGACTGGACCCTCCTCCATCTGGGCCACTTCGAGCACCACAGGCTGATCCACCTGGGCCCCCGGTGGCGTGGATTGCACTATGCCCTCGAGCACCACCACGGCGACGCCTAGCTGATCTTGGCTTAGTGTGGTCACGACCACCTCCATCAATGGTATGCGGCCCTCGGCTAGCTGTACCATGTCCGCCATGGAGGAAGCCGCCTGCTCGGTAACCACCACGGGTGTGGGCGCCACCACAGATGCCGTTGGGTCGGCCAATGCGACTCCAACGTCGGCACCACTCCTGCCAAAAATAGGGGTGATGCCAGGCGACGCCATCTGTCCCACTTGAATGGCGAGGCTCTTCTTGGGTGCCAGCCCTAGGGGGTGACCCGTTCGCAAGAACCTACACAAAGGTAATTGCCATTAGGTCAAAATAGAAATGGAAAAAGGATGAAAATAGGGGAATCAGCAGCTTACGCTGACGCCCTTGGCCAGCGGAAGCGTTTTGGGGATAGATCCCCAGATCCCTACCCCGACTCATCTGGGCAGGACCATTTCGAGCCTGCCCCCTACTTCGAGGCAGTGGGGCTCATCTCCCTCACCTCATCATGGGGTGCGGCACCAGAGCCGCTCCCCTCCATCGTCTCATGGGCGCGGCACCAGAGCCGCTCCCCTCCAACATCTCATGGGGCGCGGCACCAGAGCCACTCCCCTCCACCATCACGTCGGGGTCGGCGGTGGTAGGCCCGCCTTCCCCCATCCACCGATCCTTGGCCGGCATGCCATGCGAAGCGGCAGACTCTCTGGCCTCCACCGACTCACTTCCCTCCACGTGGAATGGGAAGGGTCCCTGCACGGATGGGTGGGCACTTGTCAGCGTGTCCTCATCCTCCAGGACGCCCCAATCCACATTGACAACTACCTCATCGTCATCATCATCATCGTCGTCATCGTCATCACTGCTCACATTCTCTCCCTGATCCTGTGCCTCCTGCTTCAGTCGTTTCGCATTCTTCATCTACTCCCTTGCTTTCTTGTCCCACTCGGCCACGAGTCGATTCGTCGCCGCCATGGCCTTGTCCTTCGACAGCGGAACCAGACTATCTTTGAAGACTAGCCCCTTGGCTGGTCCCAACATCGCAAAAGCAAGTATAAAAAAAATGGAGATTCAGGAAAAAGAAAGAGCACGAGAGAGGAGGGCTTACGAATTCGAAGAACCTAGGATCCGGCCACATTGGGGGATGTTTGGGCACCGGATACACAATGTCGAGGATGCTGCCTTTGGAATCCTTCGTTGGCTCCGTTGCCTCCTTAATGCACTACGCCACTTCCAAAAAAGGGAGCACCTCATCAACAAGCACCATCCCCTCGAACAACATTCTGGGCATCATCTGATGCAGACCCTCCTCACATGATAGGTGCCGATAATCCCCATCCCCTTTACGCCCTGATCCTTTAGGGCTTGGAGGGCGGAAAGAAGGTTGGAGAGGTGTTTCTTATCTTTGGACTGGATGCCCCAGCCCCACGACTCTGGAGCCTCTTCAATAAGGCGTCTAGTGTACCTCGGTAGGGTGGCACTCACATCATCCCTAACATAAAACCATTGCGAGTGCCATCCCTTGTTGGATGTCGCTATGTATGGGTAACCCCTCGACCGGGTATGGCGTAGATGAATGCTGGCACATCCCATCGACGCGTTCACATCTTTCCCCCCAATCTTCCTCTTCAACAAACTAATGGTAAAGAAATACCGCCACAGATCAAAATGGGGATCGATCCCCAGGAAACCCTCACACAGGGCAACAAACGCCGCATATGTTGAACCCCATTGGGAGTTAGATGCTGCCGCTCCACCTCATAATAATCCAGCAGCCCCCAAAGGAATCTATGCGCGGGTACCGCAAATCCCTGTTCATGGAAGATGGCGAAAGAAACGACATACCCTTCGGGTGGCACCGGCTCACCCTCATCGCTAGGTAGCAGCCACTCCTGGACGGTGCATAGCGGGCAGAGAAGGCCACGGTGAACGAGGCCCTCCAAACGCCATGAGGTGATGCTAGATCTGCCCCACAACTCCATTAAAGCAATTGGGGAGAAAGGCAGGTGCAAGCTTAACAGTGGCTACAACACGGATGTAAGCCGGTCGACGGTTGCGGTGCGGGCGCAGGAGGCTAGGACAATTGGCAGCGGATGTTTCAGACGCAAAGGCAAGGGGGTGAAATATGGAACCTTGGGGGTGAACCCCATGGTTTTATAGGGGCAATGGACGTGAGAAGGGCAACCGTCCGCCTTGATCTCTGGGCCTGCCACGCGCACCGCCGCGTCGCGTCGCGGGACATGCGCCCGTATTCCCTATCCTTTCCCATCGAAAATCACGATGGACGGTTCGCCTTCCCCAGGCAAATTCGGACTCTCTTCCCACCTGGGGAAGGTAGGTCACAAAGATTTTTTCTATTTTGGCCCACCTAGGGCCCAGAAGCTCGGTTGTAACACCTCGGGTGTTTAAATATTAAAATCTGGCATGTCATCATATGCATTGCAAAGCATTTGGCATTTGGTAAAACTTTGATATGCATACACTAATACAAGTTTATATTTATGTGGTATGTGTTGCAATGCATTGTTTGACTCAAGTTCAATGTTTGTTTGGATTTTGAATTTTTCGAGAAAACCCCGCTTTTCAACATTTAAACCCTACCCTGAAAATCCATTTCAAAATCTAAGCATATTTTGGGGTTGGGCCCAAAAGCAAAAGTGTAGAGCTTAATAAGTTATACAAAGTTTATCTTTGGAGTTTTTCAAGTTATTTAGGAAAATTTTGAGTAATTCAAAAAGGCGTAATTCGTTAAATTTCCCTATTCAAATTCAAAAGTTCATTTCAAAATCTAGACCGAATTAGGAGATGGTTATAAAAGCAAAGTTGTAGAACTTTTGATTTTGAACAACTTTTATTTTTGGAGATTTTTGAGTTGTTATGAAAATTTGGGAGTAATTTGTGAATTTTGGCGAATGACAAACTTGTAATTTCGATGAACAGTACTCACCGCTCACGCTACACCGGCGGCGACCTTCAGTTTGCTTCCAGGCGCGGTCGTGGCCGTCTTTGGCGTCGCGCTGGCACGGTGAAGGCCACAGCGCAGCTTCCTTGCGCTTCTAAGCTGCTCTATTTAGCCCAGGCCGTCGCCGTTGGCCCCGTTCTCTTGCTCTGTTTTCCCGATGCCACCGCCATAGCTCCGGCGAGCCCGCACCGTCTCCCTAGTGCTGTGGTCGTCTTGGTAAAGGCCGTTCCAGTTCCGTCTTTCTCTTGCGCATCCACCCAGCCAATTGTGGTCGGCTGATTTCGCCGGGAACTCGCTGACCACGCTCTTCTTCCTCGTGGCCGGTAGAGTCCCCGTCGAGCGAGCGCCGTCGTGGCCAGTACTCTACGGTGAGCTTCTGATCTCGGGAAGCATTGTTTCAGCTTCTCCGTGATGCCGTGGTGCTTAATATCTTGTTGATTGCTCGTTTTGTCCACCACAGCCACTGGAACACCGCCGTCACCATTGCTCGCACCGCCGTCACCATTGTTATTACGTGTAGTGAACGAAGGTGAAAACGTGGTAGTTAATCAAGCTGTGGAAGAAGTTTATCCGTCTGTTGAAGTCGGATCGAATACTTGTGAAACGTCGCAGGAACCGGACTTTTCCGTCAACGAAGGCAAGCCCCGGATGCATACAACCCTACCTTGTATTTTATAAATTAATTTCGCTTTTGCTTTCTGTTACTACATTAAGTGATTAGGAGTTAAGTAAAAGCCTAATTGGTGCATTACCACCCTTGTTATTCCATATTTACCATATTACCTGTTTTAAACTCGTATATGCCTAGTTTTGCTTAGCTATGCGTAGAACGATGAAAGTTGGGTGACTACCTGCCACCTGCTAGTTTTAAATGGAACATTGGTTAATTATGTTAGCATGTGATATGGGAATGTGGAGTAATAAATCTGGACCGGGCGGACTCGGTGTGTGTGAGCCACAGGACATGGAGGTCTTGTGAGCGGGTTCTTTCCGCCTGTGTCGATTAAGGCACGTCCGTTGTTGAATTGCATGAGGTAAGAATTTGTAGTACTAACCACATACTCCGGTAAGCCTGAACTTGGCAATTCTATTACGAGAATGGCTACTCGCGCACTGGGAGTGGAGAGATGGCGGGAATAGCATGCACCCACGTGGCCATGGGCTGGAATGGTGGAGTACTGTGTTCTCGGGTGGCGCGGACCTGTTCTTGTTTTAGAGGATCCGAGGGTAGGTTGGTATATGGAGGTCAGGGACCTGCATATGTCGTGTGGTCTGGAATTCCTAGCTGGGTTTATAATCGGTTCAAATCGTCGTTGCTCCTCGGTTAAGGAGGCTCAACTCACTGTTCATCATCGTAGAATTAATAACCGAAACTTGAATAAGGCTTGTGAAGGTGCTGAATATGAAGTTTCATGATCTTAGTGCGGATCATGTCAGCTTTGTATATAATTCTTAAGAAGTTTTCTATATAAAGAATGTTGTTAAAAGAGCTTTTACGCAAAAGAACTTTGATCATTGTTAAAGCTATACCTTGAATCCCTGAGCCTGCATTACTGAGTTTATCAGTTAATATTTCGGATAAGCCTTGTTGAGTACTTTTGTACTCAGGGTTCGTTGACCCCTTGTTGCAGGTGAGCCTCATGAGCAGATCTGTTTTGGATCGTGCTGCATGACTATCGTTCATTCTGACGATGAGAAGTAAATGTGTGATCCTTGGGTAGGATGTTTATTTTGTGTGTTATGTATATATTAATTATGCCACTCCACTACTACTATGGTTTGTAATAATTATCATCGAACTTAGTTTGTAAGGTTTGAAACAACTGGTTTGTAAACTATGTTATCGTAAGACTTCCGCTGTTTTTACTCTGGTTTTGATATTTGAATAAATGTTGTAATACTGCAATGACTCTATAACGTGATCCTACTCGGAAATCGTGGATGATTCGGGGTTCCCCGAGGACACCCGACAGTCTTTTTAAGTTCATGGAAACATATGCATAGATGTCAAAGGTCGCCGGACAGTGACAGGTGCATGTGGGCCCTATAACTTAGGAGGTTCTGCCACAGAATGGTATCAGAGCGATCGTTACAAGGTTTTTGTTGTATTGTTTTACAAAAACTTCAAAATGATTTGGATGACTAAATTTAACTTGGTAATTTAGTCCAAATTGCTTCTGACTTATCTTATTTCTTTCTCACCATTCCCTATTTGATTAAAAAGGTTTTTGTGTGGTGGAGTAGTAATTATAATATGCCCTATATAAAAATAAATGTTGTTTATGTGTATTGTAAATTTTTGATGTTTTTGTTCGTAAGAACGATTCATGCATCAGGAATAATTCACTTGTTACTTCCTTCACCTCTTAGTCTGGTGTTAAGTAGTGAGTCTGGTTTGAGGAATGTAAACCATCTTAGCTACTTTCTGGATTTTTATCAATGGTCTTACTTGGATTAAATTGGCTACCTACAGTATGGCTCGTGCCAAGATGACGCCCCATAAGTCCACCGGACCCAAAGGAGTTCCTCGTCACCAACTTGCCCCTAGAAATGATGGTGCTAGCAGTAGCAGTTCTAGGCCTGATCCCCAGGCAGAGATACAGAGGATTTCCGCAGAGTTAGCACAATCTACTAGAGATAGGGCTTTGGATGTTATACAAATAGGAGAATTATAGGGTCAATTGAGGCAGCTCACCACCGCGCATAGGAACTGCGAAAGTATGTTAGTTCGTATGGTGGAAGGAAGAAATGAAGCTTGGCACAGGGAAAATGTAGCCAGAGCTAGAACTCTTGAGCTAGAATTCTATGTAGAAGATTTAGAAGAACATAATACATATCTACATGAGGAGGTTCATAGGCTTAGCAATCTACTAAATCCGAATCATGAGCCTCAAGCGGATGCAATGGACCCCGGTGTCATCCTTGCCGATGATGATGAATTGGGAGAGGAAGAAGAAGAAGATCCTGAAGAATTAGTAATGATCGATGAAAGTGAGGATGAAGGCGGTAATAATTCCAGAATGGATACCGAGCCTGAAGTTTGAAGAAATTGAGGAAAAGAGTAGAGTTGTATAATAGTAGCTCTAGTTAAGTTAAGTAGTTTTGTTCTCGTACTCGTGGGTTTGTTTGTACATTAGTAAACTCCTTGTAATGTGTCTAGAGTAAGCTTTGGTACAATTCAATAAAGACATGTGAATAAAGTTTGGTTTGTTATGAACAGATGCGTCGTACGCGGGGTTCGTATATTCCTGGAACTTCACAAGATGAGGATGGTATTCCAGATCCGCCACCAGTTCCAACCAATTTAGCTGATGCTATAACCGCACTAGTCAATGTGACGGCTGAAAATTCTCGTTTACTTCATGAGATGGCCCAGAGTAATCAGAATCAGATGTACGGAAACCGTGGACGCCACCATAATCGACAAGAGGCTACATATGTTGATTTCACAGACACAAGACCCCCAGTGTTCACCAAGGCAGATGAACCATTGGAGGCTGATGACTGGCTTCGAACCATGGAGCAGAAATTTGACCTTATCCCATGCATGGAGTATCAGAAACCTATGTTTGCCACCCAACAACTTAGAGGAGCAGCAAGTGCTTGGTGGGCAAACTTAGTGGCTATGCAACCTGCTAGCATTCCAATAACTTGGGCTGAGTTCCGTACTGCTTTCAGAGCCAATTATATCCCTGAAGGAGTGATGGCTATGAAGCTAGATGAATTCCTTGCTTTGAAACAAGGAGATCAAACCGTGATGCAGTATGTGGGAAGATTTAACCATCTGTCCCAATATGCATCCGAACATCTCAATACTGATACCAAGAAGAAGAGGTGGTTTATGAGAGGCCTGAATACCAAGTTGTAGACTATGATGACCACTTGCACCAATGTTACTTACCATGAGGCAGTAAATATTGCAATTGCTTCAGAATCAAAGTATCGGCAGCATAAGGAGCTCAAAAAGAAAAAGAGTGTGCCGTCTGGATCTTTTGGTGGAAATCAGAAGAGGCAGAGGGTGATTTATCATCCAGTACATCATAATCGTCCTCCTTATCGTCCGCCGCAGTTCCAAGCTAGACAACAGTCAAATGTCTGTCCTGCTATAACCTATCCGAGTTCACAGTCAACCAATGCTCCTGGTGGCAATGCTCCAACATCCCAGGGTCATAACTATCCGTGCTACAATTGCGGAAGGACTGGTCATTTCTCTAGGGAATGTCCATATCCTAGGCAGGCTAATCAAAATTATCAGAAGGCCCCTGCTAATCAACAACAGGGTCAGGCACCAAACAAGAACCCCAATCAGAATGCTCAAAAGGGCAAAGATGAGAGGAAGACAGGACGGGTGTTCTATATTCAAGCTGGAGAAATTCCGGAAGGGGAGCCAGTGATGATGGGTATGTTTCCTGTTGCCAATCACCCTGCAGTTATACTTTTTGATTCTGGCACATCACATTCATTCATCAATAGAACATTTGTCATGAAGCATGAAATTTCAATTGGGGCAACAAAGGAAAGTTTCTTTATACAGTCGCCCGGGGGACGTCTGTGTACTAAGGAAATGGCATACCAGGTACCCGTAAACCTGGGTGGGCATATTTTTCCCACTACCATGATTATCCTTAAGGATCAGTATATAGATGTAATTTTGGGAATGAATTGGATGTATCAGCATAAGGCTGTTATAGATGCTTTGAATAGGACCTTACGAGTAAAGTTGCCTGATAGTAATTCCCAACTTCTTATCCAACTTCCAATCCTAAGAAGATCAGTGGGCAAGATTTGTGCAACTACTGTCAAAGAGATTAGAGATATTCCGGTAGTGTGTGAATTTCCGGATGTGTTTCCTGAAGATTTACTCGGTCTACCACCTGATAGGGATGTACAGTTTAATATAGAGTTACGACCTGGAACAGCTCCGATTTCTCAGAGAGCTTATAGGATGCCACCTAAGGAATTGGCCGAGTTGAAAACTCAGTTACAAGAATTGATTGAGAAAGGGTTTATCCAACCTAGTTCTTCACCTTGGGGATGTCCGGCAATTTTTGTGAAAAAGAAAGATGAGACTTTGAGGTTATGTGTTGACTATCGTCCATTGAATGAAGTGACCATCAAGAATAAATATCCATTACCTCGGATAGATCTGCTTTTTGATCAATTGGCCGGAGCCAAAGTTTTCTCCAAGATAGATTTGTGATCAGGATATCACCAAATCAAGATAAAGCCTGAGGATATTCCCAAAACGGCGTTTACCACAAGATATGGATTATATGAATACTTGGTAATGTCTTTTGGTTTGACAAATGCTCCAGCTCATTTCATGTATCTAATGAACTCAGTATTCATGCCTGAGCTAGACAAGTTTGTAGTGGTGTTTATTGATGACATTTTAGTATATTCCAAGAATAAGAAAGAACATGCGGAACATCTCAGAATTGTTCTGACCCGTTTGAGAGAACATCAACTATATGCCAAGTTCAGCAAGTGTGATTTTTGGCTTAAAGAAGTGCAATTTCTTGGACATGTCTTGTCAGCCGAAGGAGTTGCAGTTGATCCAAGCAAAGTGAAGGATGTGCTTGATTGGAAACCACCAACCACAGTTCATCAAGTTTGGAGTTTTCTGGGTTTGGCGGGATATTACCGCCGGTTTATTCTAGATTTCTCAAAAATATCAAAGTCCATAATTGAATTGTTGAAGAATCAAGTTAAGTTTGTCTGGTCATCAGATTGTGAGGAGGCTTTCCAGACTTTGAAGAGACTATTAACCACTGCACCAGTATTAGCCCAACCTGACATCGAGAAGCCGTTTGATGTTTATTGTGATGCTTCAGGTATTAGTATTGGATGTGTATTGATGCAAGAAGGTTGAGTCATTGCTTATGCATCCCGACAACTTAAGCAACATGAAGAACACTATCCGACCCATGACTTGGAGTTAGCAGCTGTGGTTCATGCTCTGAAGATTTGGCGACATTACCTGCTTGGTAATACATGTCATATGTATATAGACCACAAAAGCTTAAAGTATATCTTTACTCAGTCAGAGTTGAACATGCGACAAAGAAGATGGTTAGAACTGATTAAGGATTATGACTTGGAAGTACATTATCACCCCGGTAAAGCAAATGTAGTTGCAGATGCCCTCAGTCGCAAAGGTTATTGCAATTGTCTGACAGTGAGGACAATGGATTTGAATTTATGTCAAGAAATGGAAAAGTTGAATGTAGAAG
This sequence comes from Miscanthus floridulus, assembly GCF_019320115.1. Taxonomy (NCBI): domain Eukaryota; kingdom Viridiplantae; phylum Streptophyta; class Magnoliopsida; order Poales; family Poaceae; genus Miscanthus; species Miscanthus floridulus. Next base: position 101,881,451 of record NC_089581.1, read on the forward strand.
TAATTCAACAAGGAAGTTTGACCAACATAATTGTTGAAGCCACTATTCGAGATCAAGTTATTGCTGCTCAGAAGGAAAACAAGGGTATAGCCCATATTAAGGAAAGAGTCAAGAATGGAAAAGCGGAATGCTTTAGTATTGACAATGAAGATGTGTTATGGTTCAAGGATCGCCTAGTGGTACCAAAAGTTCTTGAGTTGCGGCAGTCAATTCTAGATGAGGCACATGCTACTAGGTTATCAATCCATCTGGGAAGCAACAAGATGTACCATGACTTGAAGCAAAGATTCTGGTGGACTAAAATGAAAATAGAAATTGCTAGATATATAGCGAAGTGTGATACTTGTCAAAAGGTGAAAGCTATACATTTGAGGTCTGCTGGTGAATTACAACCATTGCCTATTCCATCTTGGAAGTGGGAGGACATAAGTATGGATTTTATTGTTGGTCTACCCAAAACATCAAAAGGATTTGACTCAGTATGGGTTATTGTAGATCGACTCACTAAGTCAGCACATTTTCTTCCAGTTAAGACAATATATCCTACGATCCAATATGCCAAAATGTACTTAGCAAGAATCATGAGTCTCCATGGAGTACCCAAGACTATTGTGTCAGACAGAGGTACACAGTTTGTCTCCAACTTTTGGAAACAATTGCATTCTTCATTGGGTACCAAACTTCTATATAGTACAGCTTATCATCCGCAGACTGATGGACAGACTGAAAGGGTTAATCAAGTACTTGAAGATATGTTAAGGTGTTGTGTCCTTAACTATTCCAATAAGTGGGATGAATGCTTACCGTTGGCCGAGTTCTCATACAACAATAGTTATCAGGAAAGTATTAGAATGGCTCCATTTGAAGCACTCTATGGTCATAGATGTAGGACATCATTGAGTTGGTCTGAGCCAGGAGAGAGAAGATTCTTTGGAGTTGACCTTATGAAAGAAACAGAAGACAAGGTTAGGCAAATACAGAGTAATCTGAAGATAGCTCAGTCCCACCAAAAGAGTTATGCGGATAGACGACGGAGACCATTGGTATTCAACAAAGGAGATTTTGTATATCTGAAAGTATCACCAATGAAGGGAGTTAATTGTTTTGGTGTTAAAGGAAAGTTGGCACCTCGATACATTGGACCATATCAAATTTTAGAGAGGTATGGAAAAGTGGCATATCGCTTGCAATTACCTGAACATCTCATAGCTGTGCATGATGTGTTCCATGTTTCTCAATTGAAGAAGTGTCTCTGAGTGCCTGAACAGAATGTTGAAGTTGAAGGAGTGGAACTAGAACCGGATTTAACTTATTCTGAATATCCTATCCGAGTGTTAGATCAGAAAGATCGTGTTACTCGAAGACAAACAATCAAGTTCTATAAAATACAATGGAATCAACACTCAGAAGAGGAAGCTACTTGGGAATCAGAAGATTACTTGTTAGAAAAGTTTCCAGAGTTTCTAGCGTCAATATAGAATAGAGTAGTGTTAGTTGAGCTTGGTTGCCACAAATTGTGTTTTGTAAAGTAACCTCGGCTATTTTATGGATAGAGTTTGTATGTGTTCTCGCGACACATTTCCTTTTCCATTACTTACCCTATGGCTTTGAATCTCGGGGCGAGATTTCTTTTAGGGGGAAGGATTGTAACACCTCGGGTGTTTAAATATTAAAATCTGGCATGTCATCATATGCATTGCAAAGCATTTGGCATTTGGTAAAACTTTGATATGCATACACTAATACAAGTTTATATTTATGTGGTATGTGTTGCAATGCATTGTTTGACTCAAGTTCAATGTTTGTTTGGATTTTGAATTTTTCGAGAAAACCCCGCTTTTCAACATTTAAACCCTACCCTGAAAATCCATTTCAAAATCTAAGCATATTTTGGGGTTGGGCCCAAAAGCAAAAGTGTAGAGCTTAATAAGTTATACAAAGTTTATCTTTGGAGTTTTTCAAGTTATTTAGGAAAATTTTGAGTAATTCAAAAAGGCGTAATTCGTTAAATTTCCCTATTCAAATTCAAAAGTTCATTTCAAAATCTAGACCGAATTAGGAGATGGTTATAAAAGCAAAGTTGTAGAACTTTTGATTTTGAACAACTTTTATTTTTGGAGATTTTTGAGTTGTTATGAAAATTTGGGAGTAATTTGTGAATTTTGGTGAATGGCAAACTTGTAATTTCGATGAACAGTACTCACTGCTCACGCTACACCGGCGGCGACCTTCGGTTTTCTTCCAGGCGCGGTCATGGCCGTCTTTGGTGTCGCGCTGGTGCGGTGAAGGCCACAGTGCAGCTTCCTTGCGCTTCTGAGCTGCTCTATTTAGCCCAGGCCGTCGCCGTTGGCCCCGTTCTCTTGCTCTGTTTTCTCGACGCCACCGCCATAGCTCCGGCGAGCCCACACCGTCTCCCTAGTGCCGTGGTCGTCTTGGTAAAGGCCGTTCCAGTTCCATCTTTCTCTTGTGCATCCACCCAGCCAAGTGTGGTCGGCTGATTTCGCCGGGAACTCGCTGACCACGCTCTTCTTCCTCGCGGCCGGCAGAGTCCCCGTCGAGCGAGCGCCGTCGTGGCTAGTACTCTACGGTGAGCTTCTGATCTCGGGAAGCATTGTTTCAGCTTCTCCGTGATGCCGTGGTGCTTAATATCTTGTTGATTGCTCGTTTTGTCCACCACAGCCACTGGAATACCGCCGTCGCCATTGCTCGCACCGCCGTGATCGCTGTGAACGCCGCCCCGCTTCACCGTTGCTTCTCCGGCCTTAATTCTTGCTTGAACGTGTTCGTGGTGAGCTACTGGACCTTCCCATGCCCTCTGTTTCCCCGTTTTTGGCTTTGTTTCGCTGGTGTAGCACTACCATGCCACCGCATCCGCCATGGCCGACGTTGAGCTAGCATAGGACCGTTATCAGATCAAGTAGGGACGTCAATAGATGCGCCTAGTCTTGGTGAACGTTTTGGTACCTTGGCCATCGCCATTGGACTCACCATCGGCGAGTTATCTCCGGTCAGAGCCATCGCTGCCATGGTCAACGTCGGAGGTTGAAGATGACATGTGGGACCCGTTGTCAGTGACTCAGCGTTCAAATGGATTTTTCTATTTTCAAATTTGAATGAATAGTGTCTGTTTTTGTTATTTTTGTGTAGATTTATTTAGTGCTCCAAAAATTATGAAAATTTTTGAGTGACTTCTCTGTGAGGTATAGTATTTAAGAAAAATATGAAATAGTGTTTTTCAGTAATTTTTAAATGTGATAAAAATTTCTCAATTTATTCATAAATGGATTTCCATGATTTTTCTAGGCTTATTTATTTATCCAAAAATTATGAAATTTGTTTTGCCACTTAGTTAACATGTAATGAACATGTACTAAAATTTTGAGCTCAATCAGAATAAGTTGATTTATTTTATAATTTTGAATTAAATAATTAATTCATAAAAGCTAATAGTAACCTTTAATGATTTAGGTTTTTGTTTGGAATATTGGATTGAGTGATGACCTTGGGTCATTTGTTGTTAATGATCCTTGGCAGTTGATGTATGTGTTACAAAAAAGATTTAGTTTGTTTGACTTGCAACTGTACCGCGAAGGAAAGTTGTATTCAAATTATTAACTTTGCATCCATCATCGAGCATCATATTTTGTATTCCGCATCATGTTAAACATGGCATTGTTATTACGTGTAGTGAACGAAGGTGAAAACGTGGTAGTTAATCAAGCTGTGGAAGAAGTTTATCCGTCTGTTGAAGTCGGATCGAATACTTGTGAAACGTCGCAGGAACCGGACTTTTCCGTCAACGAAGGCAAGCCCCGGATGCATACAACCCTACCTTGTATTTTATAAATTAATTTCGCTTTTGCTTTCTGTTACTACATTAAGTGATTAGGAGTTAAGTAAAAGCCTAATTGGTGCATTACCACCCTTGTTATTCCATATTTACCATATTACCTGTTTTAAACTCGTATATGCCTAGTTTTGCTTAGCTATGCGTAGAACGATGAAAGTTGGGTGACTACCTGCCACCTGCTAGTTTTAAATGGAACATTGGTTAATTATGTTAGCATGTGATATGGGAATGTGGAGTAATAAATCTAGACCGAGCGGACTCGGTGTGTGTGAGCCACAGGACATGGAGGTCTTGTGAGCGGGTTCTTTCCGCCTGTGTCGATTAAGGCACGTCCGTTGTTGAATTGCATGAGGTGAGAATTTGTAGTACTAACCACATACTCCGGTAAGCCTGAACTTGGTAATTCTATTACGAGAATGGCTACTCGTGCACTGGGAGTGGAGAGATGGCGGGAATAGCATGTACCCACGTGGCCATGGGCTGGAATGGTGGAGTACTGTGTTCTCGGGTGGCGCGGACCTGTTCTTGTTTTAGAGGATCTGATGGTAGGTTGGTATATGGAGGTCAGGGACCTGCATATGTCGTGTGGTCTAGAATTCCTAGCTGGGTTTATAATCGGTTCGAATCGTTGTTGCTCCTCGGTTAAGAAGACTCAACTCACTGTTCATCATCGTAGAATTAATAACCGAAACTTGAATAAGGCTTGTGAAGGTGCTGAATATGAAGTTTCATGATCTCAGTGCGGATCGTGTCAGCTTTGTATATAATTCTTGAGAAGTTTTCTATATAAAGAATGTTGTTAAAAGAGCTTTTACGCAAAAGAACTTTGATCATTGTTAAAGCTATACCTTGAATCCCTGAGCCTGCATTACTGAGTTTATCAGTTCATATTTCAGATAAGCCTTGTTGAGTACTTTTGTACTCAGGGTTCGTTGACCCCTTGTTGCAGGTGAGCCTCATGAGCAGATCTGTTTTGGATCGTGCTGCATGACTATCGTTCGTTCTGACGATGAGAAGTAAATGTGTGATCCTTGGGCAGGATGTTTATTTTGTGTGTTATGTATATATTAATTATGCCACTCCACTACTACTATGGTTTGTAATAATTATCATCGAACTTAGTTTGTAAGGTTTGAAACAACTGGTTTGTAAACTATGTTATCGTAAGACTTCCGCTATTTTTACTCTGGTTTTGATATTTGAATAAATGTTGTAATACTGCAATGACTCTGTAACGTGATCCTGCTCAGAAATCGTGGATGATTCGGGGTTCTCCGAGGACACCCAACAGTCTTTTTAAGTTCATGGAAACATATGCATAGATGTCAAAGGTCGTCGGATAGTGACAGGTGCATGTGGGCCCTATAACTTAGGAGGTTCTGCCACATCGGTGGCCGGCCCAACTGAGGACGGGTCCACGAACGATCCAAAATCAAGGGCGCAAGAATTACTGGGATCCCAGTCCATGGACAAGCCCAAATTAGGTCAGCCCTGAATGAGATCCCCATGAACGGGATACCATGACCCCCTCGAAAAAATATCCGGTTGACGAAAAACTAAGTCCTTCAGCCTTACCCGTGAAGGGTCCATTACAACCCCCTGGGCGACCCTGCTCGAATCACCCGAGGGCTCGGGGGCTACACCCAATGGGTGCGCTCGCGCGCACCCTCTGGCAAAATAGCGCACCCTCTAGCAAAATAACCCTAGAGGCTTGGGGGCTACTGTCGGGGACCTAATACCGGGGTACCCCAGAAGGTGGAACCAATAACCTCCGAGCGTTAAAAACTTCTGGACGGATAAGGGTGCAATAACGTCTCTTGCTCAAATGATAGGAGTTTGTTTCCACCTCGCTCGACGCCTTTGGGGCAAGCTCGGTCTCGCCCGAGGGCTGAGGGATAGACTTCACCTCGCTCGACGCCTTTGGGGCAAGCTCTGTCTCGCCTAAGGGCTGAGGGATAGACTCCGCCTCGCTCGACCCCAGAGGAGCGGGCTCGGTCTCAACCAAGAGATAAGGACTGGCCTCCGCTTCACCCGACGGCCAGGAATGAGCCTCGCCCTGCTCGGTATCTAAAGACTGATTTCATCTTACCTGACAACTTCTCCCCATTCCCTTATGGTGATGGGTACAGGGCAAGACAAGACATTTGGGTCAACCATGGCTCCAAGGACCATACCCTACGCCCTGGTAGGAAAAGTACTGCCAGGGAATGACGGGACAGGTGCTTTAGACCCTTCTAGGCACCATAGAGCCCAAAAGGTGTTTCAGGTGCATGCCCCTCGCCCTATAGAGTTGTAGGCACCGCCTTCAGCTCTGGGACACAGAACCCAACGAAGATATATGACAACCGCTATGCTCCAGAAAAGGATTTGCTATCTCCATGAACGATGGATATTCCATCACCACGTTATGGCCCCAAGGGAGCTGTGCCTGCTACCCGACCCCTCGTCCCTCCGACGAAGACTCATAGGAACTAGAAGGCATGCGGAGCAAGGCTGAGGGAGACTCATAAGTCAAAACCACTGTACTATAGCCCATACCCTGCGCAGGGTAGCATTCTATAACCAACCTAACATTCTACAGAGGCATCGACAGTATTGTAGGCGCTTATCTTCGTTCGCACTCATCAGAATGAAGAACCAGGCTAGGTAGATGTGAGCCACAAGACTAGGTAAAATACGCATCCTAAAGCCCTCACCCTTGTAAAGCTAGCCCCTTCATCTATAAAAGGGGATGCGCTTCCTCCACTAAAGGGCCCCTCGATCTTTGACGGCATAGCACACAACACTCACACAGTCAATCTGCGATCAAGCTCTTGGCCTCCTTTCAACCCTTCCATCAGAGACTTGGGACCAGTCCCTCTCTCGATCATTTGTACCCCCTACTACGAACCATTTTCGGTGCTAATAACACAAGCAACAACAAACTGGACGTATTGACATTTGGTCCGAACCAGTATAAATCTTGTGTCCTTTAGCGCACCATCTGAGCCTAACGCGCATTACTATAAATTTACTTGCCGGTGCTTGTACGAAACACCGACACCATTACAGAGTCATTGCAGTATTACAACATTTATTCAAATATCTACATCAGAGTAAATTAGCGGAAGTCTTATAATAACTTAGTTTACAAACTAGTTGTTTTTAAACCTTACAAACTAAGTTCGATACATATTACAAACCATAGTAGTAGTGGAGTGGCATTAGTAACATAATACAAACACACAATATAAGTATCTAGCCCAAGGATCACACATTCACTTATCATCATCGACCGGAACAACAGTCATGCAGCACGGTCCAAAATAGACCTGCTCATGAGGCTCACCTACAACAAGGGTCAAAGAACCCTGAGTACAAAGTACTCAACAAGACTTAACCAGAATAAAAACTGAGAGAAGACTCAGGAATGCAGGCTCAGGGATTCATGGTATGGCTTTAGCAATAGTCAAAGTTCTTTTACGTAAAATCTCTTTAACAAAATTCTTTATTTCAACATTTAAAACTTTATAAGAAAAATATATGAATCTGCCATGATCTGTAATGAGATCATGAACTTCATATCAAACTCTTCCTCAAATCCAGCTCAAGTTTCATTTATTAACTACGATGATGAATAGAGAGTTGAGTCTCCATAACCGAGGAGCAATGACGATTTGAACCGATTAAACCCAGCTGGGAATTCTAGACCACACAACATATGCAGGTCCCCGACCTACATATACCAACCTACCCTTAGGTTTCCTAAAACAAGAACGGGTCTGCGCCACCTGAGAATACAGTACTCCACCAATCTAGCCCATTGCCCCGTGGGTACACGCTATTCTCGCCATCTTTCCACTCCTAGTGCGCGAGTAGCCATTCTCGTAATAGAATTGCCAAGTTAAGGCTTACCGAAGTATGTGGTTAGTAATACAAAGTCTCATCTCACACAGTCAACAACGAACGGTTCTTAATCGACATAGGCGGAAAGAACCCGCTCACAAGACCTCCATGTCTTGTGGCTCTCACACACCGAGTCCGCCCGGTCTAGATTTATTCTTCCACAAGCTCATATCACATGATAACATAAGTAACCAAACGTAACCAAAGATCATTTAAAACTTGCGGGTGACAGGTAATCACTCAACTTTTATCTGTCTAAGCATGGCTAAGCATAACTAGGCATTTATGAAGTAAAACTGGTAACAAGGTAGATATGGAAAACAAGGTTGGTAATGCACCAATTAGGTTTTCACTCACTCCTAATCACTTAATGCAGTATTGAAAAGCCAAAGCGATATAAAAGTGTAAAACACAAGGTAGGTTTAAATGCATCCGGGGCTTGCCTTGATTGGCGGAAAAGTCAGGTTCCGGAGTCGTCCCACAGATATCAGATCCAACCTCAACAGATGGATTAACCTCCTTCACAACTTGATTAACTACCACGTGCTCACCTAACAATGCCATGTTTAACATGATGCGGGATACAAAACATGATGCTTGATGATGGATGCGAAAGTTAAAAACTTGAATACAACCTTCCTGCACGGTACAGTTACAAGTCAAGTCTAACTAAACCTTTCTCATAACACTTATTTCAATTGTCAAGGATCATTACCAACTAATGACCCAAGGTCATCACTCAATCCAAAATTTCAAACAAAACCTAAATCATTAAAGGTTGCTATTTGCTTTTATGAATTAATTCTTTAATTAAAAATTATGAAATAAATCAACTTGTTCCAATTGAGCTCAAAATTTTTGTAAAGTTTCATCACATGATAACTAAGTAGCAAAACAATTTTCAAAATTTTTGAATAATTATTTAAGCCTAGAAAAATCATGGAAACTCATTTATTAATTAATTGAGCAATTTTTATCACATTGAAAAAGTACTAAAAATAATATTTTATATTTTTCCTAAATAATATACATCACAGAGAGGTCACACAAATTTTTCATAATTTTTGGAGCTCTAAATAATTCTACACAAAAATAACAAAAGTATATACTATTTATTCATTTCTAAAAAAGAAAATTTTCCATTTTGAAACCCACGGTCACTGACAGCGCGAGCCCCACATGTCATCCCCAACGTCCGCGCTGACCACGGTGATGACGGCGCTGACCGGCGATTTCTCGCCACCGGTGAGACCAACGGCGATGGTAAAGGTACCACTGCGATCACCACGACAAGGCGCATCTACTAGTGTCACAGATTGCATCGACAACAGCTCAAACCAAGCTCGACACCGTCCATGGTGGCCATGAAGGTGCGGCTGCACTATGTCGGTGAAACAAAGCCGGTAGTGGTTAAACAAAGTGCATGGTAAGGTTCAACAACTCACCCCGAACTCGATGGAGCAAAGAGCGGAACCGGAGAAGCAACTTAGACGTCGGTCGTCGGTCACAACGACCACGGTGGAGCAAACAACGACGACGGCGATGTTCTGGCGACTACGGTCGACAAAATGGTCAATCAACCAGGCACGAAGTACCACGGCATAATGGTGAAGCTAAAACAAGGCTTTACAAAGGTCAAAGGCTCACCGTAGAGCGCTGGCCATGATGGTGCTCGCTCGACGGAGATTCTACCGGCCGCGAGGAAGAAAGGCGGCTAGCGGTGTTCCTCGGTGAAATCAAGCGACCAAGACTGGTTGGCTGGGTGCGCAAGGAATAGGCAAAGCTAGGACAGGCTTTGCTGAGACGACAACGGTGCTAGGTCGACGGCGAAAGCTCGACGGAGCGATGGTGGTGACAACTGGAAAAACAGAGGAAGGAGAAAGAAGAACGGCGACGACGCCTGGGCTTTATAGGGTGGCAAAGACGCAATGAGACGACACGCAGTAGCCTGCTCATGCCAACGCGAAGCCGGAGAAGGCCATGGGTGCGCCTGGAACGCCGAAGAAAGGCCACCGGCGGTGACAGCGGCTCGATGGCACTGTTTGCCATAATTACATAATTGCCACTCAATTTGAATTCCAAATTACTCCCAAATTTATGTAACAACTCAAAAATCTCCAAAAATAAAAGTTGTTCAAAATTCAAAGTTCTACAACTTTGCTTTTATAATGACCCCCTAATTCAGTTTACATTTTGAAATGCAAATTTGAATTCAAAAAGGGGACATTTAAAGAATTACGCCTTTTCAAATTACTCCAAATTTTATAAAACAACTTTGAAAACTCCAAAAACCAACTTTGTACAACTCAACAAGATCTACACTTTTGCTTTTAGGATCAACCCCAAAATGTGCTTAGATTTTGAATTTGGTTTTCAGGGTAGGATTTAAATACTGAAAATCAAGGTTTTCGGAAA